>NC_092088.1:3765936-3903436 GCF_045679555.1 Salvelinus alpinus
TCTAACCAGGTCTCATATTGTAGTTGCTGGGTGTAGAGCTGACAGTCTCTAACCAGGTCTCATATTGTAGTTGTTGGGTGTAGAGCTGACAGTCTCTAACCAGGTCTCATATTGTAGTTGCTGGGTGTAGAGCTGACAGTCTCTAACCAGGTCTCATATTGTAGTTGTTGGGTGTAGAGCTGACAGTCTCTAACCAGGTCTCATATTGTAGTTGCTGGGTGTAGAGCTGACAGTCTCTAACCAGGTCTCATATTGTAGTTGTTGGGTGTAGAGCTGACAGTCTCTAACCAGGTCTCATATTGTAGTTGCTGGGTGTAGAGCTGACAGTCTCTAACCAGGTCTCATATTGTAGTTGTTGGGTGTAGAGCTGACAGTCTCTAACCAGGTCTCATATTGTAGTTGTTGGGTGTAGAGCTGACGAGTCTCTAACCAGGTCTCATATTGTAGTTGTTGGGTGTAGAGCTGACAGTCTCTAACCAGGTCTCATATTGTAGTTGTTGGGTGTAGAGCTGACAGTCTCTAACCAGGTCTCATATTGTAGTTGCTGGGTGTAGAGCTGACAGTCTCTAACCAGGTCTCATATTGTAGTTGTTGGGTGTAGAGCTGACAGTCTCTAACCAGGTCTCATATTGTAGTTGTTGGGTGTAGAGCTGACAGTCTCTAACCAGGTCTCATATTGTAGTTGCTGGGTGTAGAGCTGACAGTCTCTAACCAGGTCTCATATTGTAGTTGTTGGGTGTAGAGCTGACAGTCTCTAACCAGGTCTCATATTGTAGTTGCTGGGTGTAGAGCTGACAGTCTCTAACCAGGTCTCATATTGTAGTTGTTGGGTGTAGAGCTGACAGTCTCTAACCAGGTCTCATATTGTAGTTGTTGGGTGTAGAGCTGACAGTCTCTAACCAGGTCTCATATTGTAGTTGTTGGGTGTAGAGCTGACAGTCTCTAACCAGGTCTCATATTGTAGTTGTTGGGTGTAGAGCTGACAGTCTCTAACCAGGTCTCATATTGTAGTTGTTGGGTGTAGAGCTGACAGTCTCTAACCAGGTCTCATATTGTAGTTGCTGGGTGTAGAGCTGACAGTCTCTAACTAGGTCTCATATTGTAGTTGTTGGGTGTAGAGCTGACAGTCTCTAACCAGGTCTCATATTGTAGTTGTTGGGTGTAGAGCTGACAGTCTCTAACCAGGTCTCATATTGTAGTTGCTGGGTGTAGAGCTGACAGTCTCTAACCAGGTCTCATATTGTAGTTGTTGGGTGTAGAGCTGACAGTCTCTAACCAGGTCTCATATTGTAGTTGTTGGGTGTAGAGCTGACAGTCTCTAACCAGGTCTCATATTGTAGTTGTTGGGTGTAGAGCTGACAGTCTCTAACCAGGTCTCATATTGTAGTTGCTGGGTGTAGAGCTGACAGTCTCTAACCAGGTCTCATATTGTAGTTGTTGGGTGTAGAGCTGACAGTCTCTAACCAGGTCTCATATTGTAGCTGTTGGGTGTAGAGCTGACAGTCTCTAACCAGGTCTCATATTGTAGTTGTTGGGTGTAGAGCTGACAGTCTCTAACCAGGTCTCATATTGTAGTTGTTGGGTGTAGAGCTGACAGTCTCTAACCAGGTCTCATATTGTAGTTGTTGGGTGTAGAGCTGACAGTCTCTAACCAGGTCTCATATTGTAGTTGCTGGGTGTAGAGCTGACAGTCTCTAACCAGGTCTCATATTGTAGTTGTTGGGTGTAGAGCTGACAGTCTCTAACCAGGTCTCATATTGTAGTTGTTGGGTGTAGAGCTGACAGTCTCTAACCAGGTCTCATATTGTAGTTGTTGGGTGTAGAGCTGACAGTCTCTAACCAGGTCTCATATTGTAGTTGTTGGGTGTAGAGCTGACAGTCTCTAACCAGGTCTCATATTGTAGTTGCTGGGTGTAGAGCTGCTCAACGTGCTCCACAGACTCCTCCTGACCAGAGATCCTCCAGCCGTCCAGCTCCAAGTTACGGCTGTGGTCCAGGAGACTATCCGGGCTGCACAGGACCACCTGACACAGCAGAGGGAAACACAGGGTTAGTAGTGCTGACCCAGTTATGTTACCTTGTTGGGTAGGCTGGTCCCAGATACCTTTGTGCTGTCTTGCCAAGTCCTATGGTCATCATTTAAAAATAAAAAAATATGTATTTCACCTTTATTTAACCAGGTAGGCTAGTTGAGAACAAGTTCTCATTTACAATTGCGACCTGGCCAAGAATAAAGCAAAGCAGTTCGACACAAACAACAACACAGAGTTACACATGGAGTTAAACAAACATACAGTCAATAACACAGTAGAAAAACAAGTCTATATACAATGTGAGCAATTAACCATTAACCATGTGGTGATACAGACCAGCATATCTAGACTATCAGTCTATCGTTAGGATATACCACTGAAATGTACATTCATTTAAAATCCATTTTTTTACCTCAAACCTAAATGGGCTCATTACTACTGATTTGAAAGTCAAGTACAGGCTCAGAATGTTCTCACCCCATGTTGCTCTACTTCCTCCAGGTAAGCAGGATGGAGGGGAGAAGGACGGTGTGTCTCTCCAGGGAGAGGGAGGTGAGACTGGGGAGCTGCTCCCGGGGAAGTCCCTCGTCTTCGCTGCCATGGAGCTTCTGGTGTTCATCCTGGTTCGTCACTTGCCCCAACTCAACACCAGGTAATATATCAATGTATTGTTATTCATTTATGTTGTTGCTTCTTCGTTCTGTTGTAACGTGTCGTTCTGTTGTAACGGGTCGTTCTGTTGTAATACCCTGGTTATCCTGCTTGGAAGATTCTTGATTTGCTGCTTATTCCCTCCAACCAGGATTTCTGGGAATTTTTAACAGAATTTTGCAACCCTAATTGTACAGCATCTTTGGGTCATTGAAAAGCCCAAAGTCATGTATTATTATTATTCCCAGGGTGAACGAGTCCCCCAGCCACCTGCCCCTCCGGCCCCAGCCTCGTCTGACTGAGGAGAGCACCCGGCTGGTGGCTCACACTGTGTCTATACTGGCCGAGCTGCCGTCGCTATGCTCCCCCGCAGGTAACACGCAGACAAAAACACCTGACCACACAGACTCAGAATGTCTCCTATAATGCATTGCCTTGTCATGTTATGGTGTGTTATACTGCTAATAACAGAGTTCTAGGGTTCATCTCTCTGCCTTAGATTCAGTCGGGCTCAATAGCCTCTCACCCGTTGGATCCATCTCACCCTGGGTCTGTGGTTGTTATGTCTGAGACTGAAGCCTTCTGAGGATCAGATTATCCTGGAAATCAACTGAGTCACACTGGGTGTGAAACGATAGAGAAACAGAGATGATTCAGTTAGGCGTTCAGGGCCACAGAGATTAGGGACAGGGATTTCAGGGTTACTGAGAGATTAGGGACAGGGATTTCAGGGCCACAGAGATTAGGGACAGGGATTTCAGGGCCACTGACAGATTAGGGACAGGGATTTCAGGGCCACTGACAGATTAGGGACAGGGATTTCAGGGCCACTGAGATTAGGGACAGGGATTTCAGGGCCACTGAGATTAGGGACAGGGATTTCAGGGCCACTGACAGATTAGGGACAGGGATTTCAGGGCCACAGAGATTAGGGACAGGGATTTCAGGGCCACTGAGATTAGGGACAGGGATTTCAGGGCCACTGACAGATTAGGGACAGGGATTTCAGGGCCACAGAGATTAGGGACAGGGATTTCAGGGCTACTGACAGATTAGGGACAGGGATTTCAGGGCTACTGACAGATTAGGGACAGGGATTTCAGGGCCACAGAGATTAGGGACAGGGATTTCAGGGCCACTGACAGATTAGGGACAGGGATTTCAGGGCCACAGAGATTAGGGACAGGGATTTCAGGGCTACTGACAGATTAAAGTCCCTCTCTCTCTCATTCCTCATTACTGAAGGATACAAGTCCCTCTCTCTCTCATTCCTCATTACTGAAGGATACAAGTCTCTCTCTCTCTCTCTCATTCCTCATTACTGAAGGATACAAGTGTCTCTCTCTGTCATTCCTCATGTATGTCGTCGTCCTCCCTCCTTCCCTCCCCCCACCCACAGGCAGCATGACCATCCTCCCAACTGTACTCTTCCTGATAACCGGGGTCCTGAAGGAGACGGCTGTGAAGACACCTGATAACTCCATACCCCTGCCAGTCTCAGGTACACACACACACACACACACACACCATTTATAAAGACACCTGATAACTCCATCCCCCTGCCTGTCTCAGCTGCTCTACAGGGTATAAAGACCATCATCACCTCTCCTCTGGCCCGGGCTGACAAGACTCCCACTCAGTGGACAGGACTGATTAGGAGTAGTCTGGCTTCTATTCTAGAATATTCTCAACCAGGTAAGATACACACTGTTCTAGAATATTCTCAACCAGGTAACATACACACTGTGTTCTAGAATATTCTCCGCCAGGTAACAATACACACTGTTCTAGAATATTCTCCGCCAGGTAACAATACACACTGTTCTAGAATATTCTCCGCCAGGTAACAATACACACTGTTCTAGAATATTCTCCGCCAGGTAACATACACACTGTTCTAGAATATTCTCCACCAGGTAACATACACACTGTTCTAGAATATTCTCCGCCAGGTAACATACACACTGTTCTAGAATATTCTCCACCAGGTAACATACACACTGTTCTAGAATATTCTCCACCAGGTAATATACACACTGTTCTAGAATATTCTCCACCAGGTAACATACACACTGTTCTAGAATATTCTCCGCCAGGTAACAATACACACTGTTCTAGAATATTCTCCGCCAGGTAACAATACACACTGTTCTAGAATATTCTCCACCAGGTAACAATACACACTGTTCTAGAATATTCTCCGCCAGGTAACATACACACTGTTCTAGAATATTCTCCACCAGGTAACAATACACACTGTTCTAGAATATTCTCCGCCAGGTAACATACACACTGTTCTAGAATATTCTCCACCAGGTAACAATACACACTGTTCTAGAATATTCTCCAACAGGTAACACACTGTTCTAGTAGGATTCCTGGTATCCGGGTAACATACTGTTCTAGAATATTCTCCACCAGGTAACACACTGTTCTAGAATATTCTCCACCAGGTAACATACTGTTCTAGAAGGATTCCTGGTAGCCGGGTGTTTCCCATCTACCCATTGTGTCAGGATGCTGTGTTGGTGTCTGTCCAGGCCTAGCCGTGGCCTGCCGATAATGTTGTAATTGACCTGTAATGCGTGTTCCTCAGATGAGTCTCGTCCCAACGTGGATGAGGTCAGTATGCTGACAGCCATGACCCTCTTCCTGCTGTCTGCCAGTTCAGAGGTCATAGGAGTCACTGTGCTGCAGCAGGGCTGTATGGAACGCTATAGGAACGCACTCATCTCCTCTGACCCCTGGGTACGACACACACACACACACACACCGCCTCATCTCCTCTGACCCCTGGGTACGACACACACACACACACCGCCTCATCTCCTCTGACCCCTGGGTACGACACACACACACACACCGCCTCATCTCCTCTGACCCCTGGGTACGACACACACACACACACACACACACACACACACACACACACACTGCTTCATTAAAGCGTTGAACTCCTCTGACCCCTGACCCCTTTAATGTCTGTTTTTGCTTCATCCCCTCTCTAAGACACATACACCCCCAAGTTTCCATTTGTCCCTGAATGTGTGCATGTCAGTAATCAGTTTCTCCCTCTCAGGTCCAGGCGCGGTGTTACCAACTCCTCCTGTCCGTGTTCCAGCACCCCAGCCGAGCGTTATCCACCCCCTACATCCACGCCCTGGCGCCGCTCATGGTGGAGAAGCTGAAAGAGGTGGAGAAGAGTCGCCCGGGCACGGTCACGGAGCTGCAGGCCGTACAGGAGGGCATCCGGGTTCTGGAGAACCTAGTGGGCATGGCAGAGGAACAGAACAGTATGTACTGTTGGTAGAAATACTGCACACACAGGGTTAAAACGGGTCACGGAGCTGCAGGCCCGTACAGGAGGGCATCAGGGTTCTGGAGAACCTAGTGGGCATGGCAGAGGAACAGAACAGTATGTACTGTTGGTAGAAATACTGCACACACAGGGTTAAAACGGGTCACGGAGCTGCAGGCCCGTACAGGAGGGTATCATGGTTCTGGAGAACCTAGTGGGCCCATGACAGAGGAACAGAACAGTACCACTATGGCCTGAATGTGAGGCACAAGCCTCAAATGTTGACCTCCGATAAACCAAATTTAAATCTATTTTTTCCCCCTAATTCACTCCCTTCAGTCTTTTACTACTGAAAATATCCACCTGACAGATCATTCAGATGGGTTTCTCTGCATCGTTGCATGTTTTCAACGACAGCTGTTTGGAAAAATGCATGAATCCAGATTCTATTGTTTTTATTCCTCAGTAAAGATCATTCAGGGACATTAAGAGTTTGTAAAAAAAATCAGCGTATGGTTCAGTAGAGAAACTGGTCAGAACATAATAATGGAGTTGTTTTCCTGGTGTCTGTGTCCTATTCGAGTTGGGTAACTCGTCAGAGGTACACATCTCCCTATAAAGACATCCATTGATCTGTAAAAGCCTTCCTGTAACTAAATGCCTCTTTTCATGCGTTGCCTTGTATATCTGGGCTGGGAACGTTAGTCTGGACTTATGGTCTGTGGTTTTAGACTCGGTGTGTGTAGTAGAGGAGAACGTTAGTCTGGACTTATGGTCTGTGGTTTTAGACTCGGTGTGTGTAGTAGAGGAGAACGTTAGTCTGGACTTATGGTCTGTGGTTTTAGACTCGGTGTGTGTAGTAGAGGAGAACGTTAGTCTGGACTTATGGTCTGTGGTTTTAGACTCGGTGTGTGTAGTAGAGTGGAACATTAGTCTGGACTTATGGTCTGTGGTTTTAGACTCCGTGTGTGTAGTAGAGTGGAACATTAGTCTGGACTTATGGTCTGTGGTTTTAGACTCGGTGTGTGTAGTAGAGTGGAACATTAGTCTGGACTTATGGTCTGTGGTTTTAGACTCGGTGTGTGTAGTAGAGGAGAACGTTAGTCTGGACTTATGGTCTGTGGTTTTAGACTCAGTGTGTGTAGTAGAGGAGAACGTTAGTCTGGACTTATGGTCTGTGGTTTTAGACTCCGTGTGTGTAGTAGAGGGGAACGTTAGTCTGGATGTTAGTCAGACTAAGGCTTCCAATACGGATTAGTTCATTCTCCTATACTGTAGGTCCGACTAAGCTTTATGTCTCTGGGTATTATATATTTGATGTCCTCTCGCTCTGAGATACTGATCAGTTTTTTTTCATAGGACAAATGTTAACTAACAAGATGCTATGTTCATCTAGTTCATCCATGTTTGTCTCCCTCAATTTCTCCCCTTCCATCTCTCTATCTCTCCCTCTACCTCTCCTCCTGTTTCCCCTCCCTCTCCCTGTTTCCCCTCCCTCTCCCTGTTTCCCCTCCCTCTCCCTGTTTCTCTCCCTCTCCCTGTTTCCCTCCCTCTCCCTGTTTCCCCTCCCTCTCCCTGTTTCCCTCCCTCTCCCTGTTTCCCTCCCTCTCCCTGTTTCCCCTCCCTCTCCCTGTTTCCCCTCCCTCTCCCTGTTTCCCCTCCCTCTCCCTGTTTCTCTCCCTCTCCCTGTTTCCCTCCCTCTCCCTGTTTCCCCTCCCTCTCCCTGTTTCCCCTCCCTCTCCCTGTTTCCCCTCCCTCTCCCTGTTTCCCCTCCCTCTCCCTGTTTCCCCTCCCTCTCCCTGTTTCCCCTCCCTCTCCCTGTTTCCCTCCCTCTCCCTGTTTCCCTCCCTCTCCCTGTTTCCCTCCCTCTCCCTGTTTCCCTCCCTCTCCCTGTTTCCCTCCCTCTCCCTGTTTCCCTCCCTCTCCCTGTTTCCCTGTTTCTCTACCTCTCCCTCTCCCTCTCCCTGTTTCCCTCCCTCTCCCTGTTTCTCTCCCTCTTCCTGTTTCCCACCCTGTTTCCCTGTTTCCCTCTCTCACCACGTCTCCATCCTGTTCCCTCTCTTCAACAGGGGTACAGTTGCTGGCTCTGCTCGTCCCCACCCTGGTCTCCTATCTCCTGGATGACAAGTCCTTCTCCTCTGCTCCTCCTGCCTCCAAGGGCCTACATGAGTTTGCTCTCCAGAACCTGATGCGGATCGGGCCCCTCTACCCAGCTGCCTTCAAGACAGTGATTGGAGCCGCACCTGAGCTCAAGACCCGCCTTGAGTCGGCCGTCAGAGCCAATCAGGCGAGCAGCAAAGCCAAAGCAGCAGCCCTATTGGCCCAGCCAACTGTGCAGGCCGCGCCCACCATCAAACTCAAAACTAGTTTCTTCTAAATATTCCTGAAATGCAGACTACTTTATCATCCTGGTGTAATGGTGTTGTCGTCTGATATGTCTCTAAGATGTTCTTTATTTAACTTGGTTCTCGGTGGATGACATTTTTCTACTTTGTTTTCTTGAAGTCGGCAGGTAGCGGCAGGGTAGCCTAGTGGTTAGAGCGTTGGGCGGCAGGTAGCCTGGTGGTTAGAGCGTTGGGTGGCAGGTAGCCTAGTGGTTAGAGCGTTGGGCGGCAGGTAGCCTAGTGGTTAGAGCGTTGGGCGGCAGGTAGCCTAGTGGTTAGAGCGTTGGGCGGCAGGTAGCCTAGTGGTTAGAGCGTTGGGCGGCAGGTAGCCTAGTGGTTAGAGCGTTGGGCGGCAGGTAGCCTAGTGGTTAGAGCGTTGGGCGGCAGGTAGCCTAGTGGTTAGAGCGTTGGGCGGCAGGTAGCCTAGTGGTTAGAGCGTTGGGCGGCAGGTAGCCTAGTGGTTAGAGCGTTGGGCGGCAGGTAGCCTAGTGGTTAGAGCGTTGGGCGGCAGGTAACCTAGTGGTTAGAGCGTTGGGAGGCAGGTAGCCTAGTGGTTAGAGCGTTGGGCGGCAGGTAGCCTAGTGGTTAGAGCGTTGGGCGGCAGGTAGCCTAGTGGTTAGAGCGTGGGGTGGCAGGTAGCCTAGTGGTTAGAGCGTTGGGCGGCAGGTAGCCTAGTGGTTAGAGCGTTGGGAGGCAGGTAGCCTAGTGGTTAGAGCGTTGGGCAGCAGGTAGCCTAGTGGTTAGAGCGTTGGGCGGCAGGTATCCTAGTGGTTAGAGCGTTGGGCGGCAGGTAGCCTAGTGGTTAGAGCGTTGGGCGTCAGATAGCCTAGTGGTTAGAGCGTTAGTTAGCATGTAGCCTAGTGGTTAGAGCGTTGGGCGGCAGATAGCCTAGTGGTTAGAGCGTTAGTTAGCATGTAGCCTAGTGGTTAGAGCGTTAGTTAGCATGTAGCCTAGTGGTTAGAGCGTTAGTTAGCATGTAGCCTAGTGGTTAGAGCGTTGGGCGGCAGATAGCCTAGTGGTTAGAGCGTTAGTTAGCATGTAGCCTAGTGGTTAGAGCGTTAGTTAGCATGTAGCCTAGTGGTTAGAGCGTTAGTTAGCATGTAGCCTAGTGGTTAGAGCGTTGGACTAGAAACAGAAAGGTTGCAAGATCGAATCCCCGATCTGACAAGGTAAAAATCTGTCGTTCTGCCCATGAACAAGGCAGTTAACCCACTGTTCCCCGGTAGGCCTTCATTGAAAATAAGAATTTGTTCTTAACTGACTTGCCTCGTTAAATAAAAGGTATAAAATGATAATAAAGTATGTAAATAATATCATTAAAGGGTATTTTAATGTCCACTTCCACGACCACCGTAGAGAGAGAGTACTGCTTTAGATGTCATTTGAATGTGTTGTTACTATTTTAGAGCTGGATCCATTTTTTACATCATAAATGGCATGCTATTCCCTATGTAGTGCACTCCCCTTTTGACCAGAGTAGTGCACTCCCCTTTTGACCAGAGTAGTGCACTCCCCCTTTTGACCAGAGTAGTGCACTCCCCTTTTGACCAGAGTAGTGCACTCCTCTTTTGACCAGAGTAGTGCACTCCCCTTTTGACCAGAGTAGTGCACTCCCCCTTTTGACCAGAGTAGTGCACTCCCCCTTTTGACCAGAGTAGTGCACTCCCCCTTTTGACCAGAGTAGTGCACTCCCCCTTTTTGACCAGAGTAGTGCACTCTCCTTTTGACCAGAGTAGTGCATTCCCCCTTTTGACCAGAGTAGTGCACTATTTAGGGAATAGGGTGCCATTTGGGACCCTTGCCATTGAATATGTAAAGAGCCCTACTTGTAAAGAAATTAACTGAGTATAGTTTGTTCTTTATTTGCTTCCTTATTGGTCTGACATCATCATTCCTGGCGTACTCTTGTACTCCGTGAGTCTTGGTTACAACGTTTGGCAAGACTGATGCATCAACATGGCTGTATCCACTGTAAGACAGGATTCAATCATGCGTATGTTTGTAATGGAGTTTGTTTGTTGCTTGTGGAACCCTTTGCAGAAAGGGTCGACCTTTTAAGTAAATTGCTTGTTTTTGTTGTTCTTGTCTTGAGGCTTTAAACTTCACCCAAAAGCCATCCTTTTTAATAATGCATTTAAGTGTTTGGCATCTGCTGTTCATAAAGTATTTTGCTTAATGATTATGTGTATTAAACAGACCTCTCACAGGCAAGTCCTTTACAACACATTAAATAGACCTCTCACAGGGCAGTCCTTTACAACACATTAAATAGACCTCTCACAGGCCAGTCCTTTACAACATATTAAATAGACCTCTCACGGGCCAGTCCTTCACAACACATTAAATAGACCTCTCACGGGCCAGTCCTTCACAACACATTAAATAGACCTCTCACGGGCCAGTCCTTCACAACACATTAAATAGACCTCTCACGGGCCAGTCCTTCACAACACATTAAATAGACCTCTCACAGGCCAGTCCTTTACAACATGTTTGAGAGAGACAGACTTCTACTGAGGAACCTTACCTGATATGTGGTGATCCATGCTAACATGGGGATGCATGATTTCATGACTTCTGAAGGAAAAAAATCAATGGGAAAGATTGTTTGGAAGATGAAGTAATGATTTTATAAATGTTTTTGATTGCCTGTAAATAGTTGGTTATTATTTAAAGGTAAATATAAAGATACATTTAAAAAAAGGACCTGAAAAATGCAATCAATCAGTTTGTGAACATCACGAGTGGGGTAATAATGTCGCCAACACACTGTTACACTAACATGGCATATCAACCCATGAGTCACTACCCATAGTCAATAAAGTCACTGATGACCCACAGTTAGTCACTCACGACCAACAGTCACTTACGACCCACAGTTAATAAAGTCAAACCGTGACTCACAGTTAATAAAGTTGGTTTTTCACCTATTCTACAGGTCGTTTTGTCACTTTTTTCACTTCTGTTTTTGCTCCAAATGTTACTGACTTTTAAGAATGTGTTTTTCTCGTTCAACTGCACACAGAAGTTGAATCATGTGTAGAATATCAAACTACAATGAGAGCTC
The DNA here is from genome assembly GCF_045679555.1 of Salvelinus alpinus. Classification (NCBI taxonomy): domain Eukaryota; kingdom Metazoa; phylum Chordata; class Actinopteri; order Salmoniformes; family Salmonidae; genus Salvelinus; species Salvelinus alpinus. The sequence continues at coordinate 3,777,370 of NC_092088.1, forward strand.
AAAGCTCCTGGCCCAGAGACGGGTAAGGTGACCATTTATCCAGTTTTGAGAGCTCAAAGCTCCTGGCCCAGAGACTGTTATGGTGACCATTTACCCAGCTTTGAGAGCTCAAAGCTCCTGGCCCAGAGACGGTTATGGTGATCATTTACCCAGCTTTGAGAGCTCAAAGCTCCTGGCCCAGAGACGGGTAAGGTGACCATTTACCCAGCTATGAGAGCTCAAAGCTCCTGGCCCAGAGACGGTTATGGTGACCATTTACCCAGTTTTGAGAGCTCAAAGCTCCTGGCCCAGAGACGGGTAAGGTGACCATTTATCCAGCTATGAGAGCTCAAAGCCCCTGGCCCAGAGACAGTTAAGGTGACCATATATCCAGCTTTGAGAGCTCAAAGCCCCTGGCCCAGAGACAGGTAAGGTGACCATTTATCCAGCTATGAGAGCTCAAAGCTCCTGGCCCAGAGACGCTTAAGGTGACCATATACCCAGCTATTGGACAATGCCTACAGTTATTGGAGAAAGTATCATGTCAATAAAGCTTCTTTGAGATTATTCCTTGTGTATTACATTTTAATATTACTGACAATTATATTGCTGTGCCATGTAGGCAACTGATAAAAGTGTATCATATAGCTATGTGTGATGAAGAAGAGATGTTTTTGAAAGGTTATCAATGAGGAGATTAATGCCCTGGGGGAACGGGATAGCGTTTGATTTGATTTGTTTTGAAACCGGGCGTGAGCCATGTGCCCCGTCAAGAGCCGACGGCTGAAAACAAAAGTGATGTACGTCAAGCGTGTGGAATAATGAGTTCGGAGTAAAATGTTTCCACATGCAAAAGTCCTTGCTCTTTATGAAAACAGATACTTTTACTTGCCTTCTTTATGTATCTGAACTATACATCAGGCTTTTTTTGTTGACATTATAACCCACCCGGTGATGTTCGATTTGAGCAAGTCGCTCTTCCCTCACCGCTTTCTCCTGGTGCATAGACGGGCCATAATACGGATTACCCGGTTCAGTCTAATCGAACTCCCTCGACTGGCTTCGACTACAGGGCGGTTGTAATTTCCCCAGGCGAGGGACGCTGCTCTGTGGATGACCCTATGCTGCTCCCAACCTGTTGTGTAGGTTTGAAATGATTTATTTGATATGTTTTACAACCACCCGAGCCACGGCCTGTTCACCCCGCTATCACCCAGAAGGCGCGGTCAGTACAGCTGCATCAAAGCTGGGACCGAGAGACTTCTAATCTCAAGGCCATCAGGCTGTTAAATAGCCATCACTAGGCGGCTTCCACCCGGTTACGTAACCCTGCACCTTAGAGGCTGCTGCCCCATATACATAGACTTGAAATCACTAGCCACTTTAATAATGTTTACATATTTTTGCTTTACTCATCTCATATATATATAATATATATATATATACTGTCATCTATTTTACTGTATTTTACTGTACTCCGAAATTGCTCATCCTAATATTTATATATTCCTTAATTCCATTATTTCACTTTTAGGTTGTGTGTATTGTTGTGAATGGTTAGATATTACTACACTGTTGAAACTAGAAACACAACCATTTCGCTACACCTGCAATGACATCTGCAAAACATATTTATGTGACAAATAACATTTAATTTGACATTAATTGATACGGGGTCCCCTTGTGTGATTTTTCGGACCACCTCCATATCCTTACATGGTGTGGGAGTGATCATGTTCTCTGACGTCGGTCAATGACAGCTAGCTGTCAGAAAGTGCGCGCCCAGTATCCTCCAGAGCGGAGAAGCGAGAGAGGTCTGTCGATATACCCGTAGTTTGTTTCTGCTCTTCACTTCAGATCACTTACCGTAGCTAAGCTATATCTAGACCTCACGAAGGAGCAAGGACACAAAAGAGGAGATATCCGTTCGTGACCTGAACCGAGCCCGGCCATGGACGAACAGGCAGGGCCCGGAGTTTTCTTCAACAACAATAACTCGATCTTAGCCGGTGTGGGGAAGGTACTGCTGCCGGAGGGGGATGTAGGGGAGGCGGCGAGGGCTCCTTACAGTATCCCGGGGATCCTACACTTCCTGCAACACGAATGGGCTCACTTCGAGGTGGAGAGGGCTCAATGGGAGGTGGAGCGCGCCGAATTGCAGGTGAATTTACTTTATATTTAATTCACTTTGAGGATGGTTTGTACTGCTGGTGGATTTGTAATACACTAGTTGTGGTTTTGCACCAATGTGATTGCATGTGCTTAGCATTCGTTTTCTTGCAACTAGTTAGCACTGCAGCGCACCCTGGTTGGTTAGCATATGCTAGCTAACTAGTTAGCTAACCGCCAGGTTCGCCACTCTTTATTGTCAAGCAAGACGCGAACTAGCCTAGCTCCATGTATTTAGCTTGTTCTGGACGATGTTTAGTTTACACGCTAGCCAACTAGTCGTTTTGTTCAAATAAACTAGTTCACTAAAATGTTAACTAATCTATGTTGAGTCTAGCGCCAAAAGTGGGACGTTTGTTTGTGTAGCAAGCTAATTAGCTAATGAATAAACTAGCTGAAATTCCTCAAAAGGGTGGCTAACCAGTTAGCTAGCTAATGTTATAGCTAGCAATAATGTAACTAACTGGTTGACTAGTCAATCTGCTCTCTGCTACTTTTTAGGAAAATGCTATTTAAACAATCGTATTGTGTGCAATTACATCATATGAAAGTATAGGACTAACGTTACATTACAAATTGGTGATGCCATCTCCCGAACACAATCAAATTGTATTGGTCACATACACATATTTAGCAGATGTTATTGCGGGTGTTGCGAAATGCTTGTATAAAAAAATAAAAAACAACTCCACAGTATAGTGTGCATTGTCGGAGGATAGACGAATGTGTACGGTACCCAAACGTTTCCTGCAAGGGTTTTCCTCCTTCCTGACATTTTGAGCTCAGATGGTGTAATTCAAAGAAAGCTCAGATGGTGTTGTTTAAGAAAGGCTCAGCTGGCCGTCTTGTGCACAAGGGGCCGGTGATATGGCGACTAGCAAAGGGCTACTATAGCCCAATAATATACTCTTAGCCATCGATGGTAACACAATTATAGTTTAGACCACATTTTGAGGCTATACAGTGTTTGTTTACATTGTTTACGAACAAGCTTATACATGCTGATGGGGTACGACAGTTGAATTAAACTGATGAGGAATCCGTGGGTATATATCATTCATTTATGTAGGAACTGCAAATTGCCCTTTTTTAGGTCCAAGGACGTTATATAATTTCGAGAGTTAACGTTAGACTGGCTCTGGTTAGCCAAATACTCCATATAACGTTAAACGTGAATCGATTGTCAATTACAATACGGTTATAGGAAGATATCCATTTACTTTCATATCACTTTTGTTTTTTAAATCACAAATGCTAAATATACAGTTACTGTACACTGTTTAACCGGATGTTTTACAGTTGCAGCTGACAGTATTTTTCAGTAACAACACATTTCTGTCGGCCTTCTGTTACACACAGGTGTTCGGGGGACGTAAGATAGATAATTAGCACAGGCGGTCGCTTTTTGTCTTCCGTTAACAGGAGCTCTAACATGGAGTCATGGCCCTACCGGAACTCTTAACACTATAAAGATGTGTAGTAATTTAAACTTATGTTTTTGGAAAATAATTTCTTGCTGATATGAAAGATACGTTCCTTAAGTTTCCAAAACCGTTCCGCATGCGATATGTGTTCCCGCTCGGACCAAGCATTTGTCCTTTTAACTAATGTCCCTGTGTACACAATATATCAGTTCCTGTCTATCTTCCACTCTGATTCAGTCAATTATCTGACAAATGAAATCCCCAGCTACAGTCTGCATTAAACCTAGGTGTTTTGCAGAAGGAGTTAGGCAGTCTCCATCTGTGTAGTAGTGAGTCTGTGTTTTGGGGACAGGCTTTAAGGGGCAGTGTAGGCCTTCATGTCTTTCATGACTGCATCTTGAATGATATCTCCCCTGACTCTCTACTGCATCACTCTGTCTCTCTTCCAGATGGGCCCTCATGTAAATCTCACTGGGGTAAACCAATTGAGTGATTAGGTTACTACTCCATAGAAAATCTTTGGTTTATGTGAGGGTTGTCATTACGTAGTGGTATCGTACCTTCCACTATCGCCATACTTGTTAAGATCGGGGCAAGGAAACCAAACACAAAGGGGATTTAACTTCTTTAGGAAAACAGCCCTAATGTTGGAATCAAATGTCTTTATGATGTCATCCACACTCACATTTATTTTCCAAGTTATAGCGTACAATATTTTATTTCCAGCAGGTTTTTAAGGATCAAAGAGTTTTCATTTTTGCCATGAACAGAAAAGCATGGGAGCTGTAGACATAGGTGATTACTTTATTCCAACTAAACGCTTGATGTAAGCAACAACAAAAAAATGGCTAGGCTAAATGTCTTTTTACCGTGTGACTAGGCTAAATGTCTTTTTACCGTGTGGATAACATGTAAACAGCCTAACCAGCTCTGCTAGGGTGAGTGAAATGGTCAGGGTGGGGTGTTCTCTAATTTGTGTCGAAGTAACTAGCAAACTAGCCAACGTTAGCCAGTGAGCGTGGGTGCTAGATTGCTGCTGTTAGGACAGAATGCAAGAGATGGGTGGGGCTAAAGCTTAAGAGGGTGTGAATGATGCTGAATGGGTGTAGACAAAGAAGAGCTCTCCAGTAGGTGTACCAAAACATTCAAAGACCATTTTCTCAAAAGTCGTGTTACAAGTTTATCAACTTTCAAAGCAGAATTACTTTCCCATTGTTCCTCAACTGTAGTGTATAATATACCATTTTCTAGCTCTTATCCAATGTAAAAAAAAACACCATCTCAAATTTTGCTTCGTAAGATCGAACGGTTGGTCAAGTATCACCAGTAGTACATTTACTGTTAATTCCTAGAATTTGTAATCTACTATGTTTGTTATTTTGGTTCCAGTCATGTATTTTAAGGCATTCAATATTATTCCACTCTTCCTCTTCTCTTCCTCAATAGTATTCCTCTCTTCCTCTTCTCTTCCTCAATAGTATTCCTCTCTTTCTCTTCCTCAATATTATTCCACTCTTCCTCTTCTCTTCCTCTTCTCTTCCTCAATAGTATTCCACTCTTCCTCTTCTCTTCCTCAATAGTATTCCACTCTTTCTCTTCTCTTCCTCAATAGTATTCCACTCTTCCTCTTCTCTTCCTCAATAGTATTCCACTCTTCCTCTTCTCTTCCTCAATAGTATTCCACTCTTCCTCTTCTCTTCCTCAATAGTATTCCACTCTTCCTCTTCTCTTCCTCAATAGTATTCCACTCTTCCTCTTCTCTTCCTCAATAGTATTCCACTCTTCCTCTTCTCTTCCTCAATAGTATTCCACTCTTCCTCTTCTCTTCCTCAATAGTATTCCACTCTTCCTCTTCTCTTCCTCAATAGTATTCCACTCTTCCTCTTCTTATTGTCGGAGTGGACACATGGTTTTGCAGAGTGCACAACCTACAGTATGCTGCAAACACGTTTGAGTGTTGACACACTCTGCTGCCTTTGGTTTGCCGTGTGGCTGAGTGTACACGTAATTAGCCTGTTTGGCCCATCTCCGTGCTAGGTAATTAGCCTGTTTGGCCCATCTCCGTGCTAGGTAATTAGCCTGTTTGGCCCATCTCCGTGCTAGGTAATTAGCCTGTTTGGCCCATCTCCGTGCTAGGTAATTAGCCTGTTTGGCCCATCTCCGTGCTAGGTAATTAGCCTGTTTGGCCCATCTCCGTGCTAGGTAATTAGCCTGTTTGGCCCATCTCCGTGCTAGGTAATTAGCCTGTTTGGCCCATCTCCGTGCTAGGTAATTAGCCTGTTTGGCCCATCTCCGTGCTAGGTAATTAGCCTGTTAAGTCCATTGTGCTATGCAACATGTAGACACCTCTATTTTGTTTGTTGTGGAGTTGACCCCTACCTTTTGAGACTACAAATTATTACTTGTTAAACAAAAATCTCTTTCTCTGCGGGGCGGCAGGTCGCCTGGTGGTTAAGAGTGTCGGGCCAGCAACCCTGGGCTCTACAGTGCTACCATTTTGGTCACACATGCTCCTAAATATTTTTGCTGTGCTACCTGGAATTTTTATTTGGGAGCACCAGTGCCCCTAGAAAGAACATCCCCCTAGATAACATTCAGTGGAACAGAAGTTAAGGAAGAGCTTGTTCAGGATCTTTAAAAGTAGCTAGGATTCATACAGGTGTAGGCTACGTCCTACAGGCCCGGTGTAGGCTACGTCCTTCGGGCCCGGTGTAGGCTACGTCCTTCGGGCCCGGTGTAGGCTCCGTCCTTCGGGCCCGGTGTAGGCTCCGTCCTTCGGGCCCGGTGTAGGCTCCGTCCTTCGGGCCCGGTGTAGGCTCCGTCCTTCGGGCCCGGTGTAGGCTCCGTCCTTCGGGCCCGGTGTAGGCTCCGTCCTTCGGGCCCGGTGTAGGCTACGTCCTTCGGGCCCGGTGTAGGCTCCGTCCTACGGGCCCGGTGTAGGTTCCTTCTAAAAAATAACATGTTCTGCTGTGCCTTAATTAACCCTGTATGTTGGAAATTTTGGCATTTCTTATTATTAATATGTTGAATATTTTTCATTGTGCATCTTTTCTTTGTGCTCCTTGTAATTAAAAAAATAAATAATTATAATTATAACAAAATGTCAGCGTAGAGAGCCCTGTAAACGAAAGGTCGCTGGTTTGATTCCCCAGGTCGACTAGGTGAAAAACCTGTCCCCTTCAGCAAGGCACTAACCCGAATTGCTCCTGTAAGTCACTCTGGATAAAGAGTGTCTGCAAGACATATTGCATTTTTAGGGGAGCATACAATATAGCTCAGTATTTTAATAATTTATTGTCTACAGTCATTATTACTCATCTTTATCTATAGTACAGCTGAGCAATGCAGTGTAGACCTGGGGCCTCGTGTATCAACCATGCGCGGGATAATTTCCACGCAAAGACAGATTCATCAATAGAAATGTTTGTGTGTGTAAATGTACGCCTACAGGAGGGCGCTGGTGAGGATGGATGGATGGATGGATGGATGCCTTTGTTGGTGAGGATGGATGGCTTTGTTGGTGAGGATGGATGGCTTTGTTGGTGAGGATGGATGGATGGATGGCTTTGTTGGTGAGGATGGATGGATGGCTTTGTTGGTGAGGATGGATGGATGGCTTTGTTGGTGAGGATGGATGGATGGCTTTGTTGGTGAGGATGGATGGATGGCTGTGTTGGTGAGGATGGATGGATGGATGGATGGCTTTGTTGGTGAGGATGGATGGATGGCTTTGTTGGTGAGGATGGATGGATGGCTGTGTTGGTGAGGATGGATGGATGGATGGATGGCTTTGTTGGTGAGGATGGATGGATGGCTTTGTTGGTGAGGATGGATGGATGGCTGTGTTGGTGAGGATGGATGGATGGCTGTGTTGGTGAGGATGGATGGATGGCTTTGTTGGTGAGGATGGATGGATGGCTTTGTTGGTGAGGATGGATGGATGGCTTTGTTGGTGAGGATGGATGGATGGCTTTGTTGGTGAGGATGGATGGATGGCTTTGTTGGTGAGGATGGATGGATGGCTTTGTTGGTGAGGATGGATGGATGGCTTTGTTGGTGAGGATGGATGGATGGCTGTGTTGGTGAGGATGGATGGATGGCTGTGTTGGTGAGGATGGATGGATGGCTTTGTTGGTGAGGATGGATGGATGGCTTTGTTGGTGAGGATGGATGGATGGCTGTGTTGGTGAGGATGGATGGATGGCTGTGTTGGTGAGGATGGATGGATGGCTGTGTTGGTGAGGATGGATGGATGGCTGTGTTGGTGAGGATGGATGGATGGCTGTGTTGGTGAGGATGGATGGCTTTGTTGGTGAGGATGTATGGATGGATGGCTTTGTTGGTGAGGATGGATGGCTTTGTTGGTGAGGATGGATGGCTTTGTTGGTGAGGATGGATGGATGGCTTTGTTGGTGAGGATGGATGGATGGCTTTGTTGGTGAGGATGGATGGCTGTGTTGGTGAGGATGGATGGATGGCTGTGTTGGTGAGGATGGATGGATGGCTTTGTTGGTGAGGATGGATGGATGGCTTTGTTGGTGAGGATGGATGGATGGCTTTGTTGGTGAGGATGGATGGATGGCTGTGTTGGTGAGGATGGATGGATGGCTGTGTTGGTGAGGATGGATGGATGGCTTTGTTGGTGAGGATGGATGGATGGCTTTGTTGGTGAGGATGGATGGATGGCTGTGTTGGTGAGGATGGATGGATGGCTGTGTTGGTGAGGATGGATGGATGGCTTTGTTGGTGAGGATGGATGGATGGCTGTGTTGGTGAGGATGGATGGATGGCTGTGTTGGTGAGGATGGATGGATGGCTGTGTTGGTGAGGATGGATGGATGGCTGTGTTGGTGAGGATGGATGGATGGCTGTGTTGGTGAGGATGGATGGATGGCTGTGTTGGTGAGGATGGATGGATGGATGGCTGTGTTGGTGAGGATGGATGGATGGATGGCTTTGTTGGTGAGGATGGATGGCTTTGTTGGTGAGGATGGATGGATGGCTTTGTTGGTGAGGATGGATGGATGGCTTTGTTGGTGAGGATGGATGGATGGCTTTGTTGGTGAGGATGGATGGCTTTGTTGGTGAGGATGGATGGATGGATGGCTTTGTTGGTGAGGATGGATGGCTTTGTTGGTGAGGATGGATGGATGGATGGCTTTGTTGGTGAGGATGGATGGATGGATGGCTATGTTGGTGAGGATGGATGGATGGATGGCTTTGTTGGTGAGGATGGATGGCTGTGTTGGTGAGGATGGATGGCTTTGTTGGTGAGGATGGATGGCTTTGTTGGTGAGGATGGATGGCTTTGTTGGTGAGGATGGATGGCTTTGTTGTTGAGGATGGATGGATGGATGGCTTTGTTGGTGAGGATGGATGGATGGATGGCTTTGTTGGTGAGGATGGATGGATGGATGGATGGCTTTGTTGGTGAGGATGGATGGATGGCTTTGTTGGTGAGGATGGATGGCTTTGTTGCTGAGGATGGATGGCTTTGTTGGTGAGGATGGATGGATGGCTGTGTTGGTGAGGATGGATGGATGGCTGTGTTGGTGAGGATAGATGGATGGCTGTGTTGGCGAGGATGGATGGATGGCTTTGTTGGTGAGGATGGATGGATGGCTTTGTTGGTGAGGATGGATGGATGGCTTTGTTGGCGAGGATGGATGGATGGCTGTGTTGGCGAGGATGGATGGATGGCTTTGTTGGTGAGGATGGATGGATGGCTTTGTTGGTGAGGATGGATGGATGGCTTTGTTGGCGAGGATGGATGGATGGATGGCTTTGTTGGCGAGGATGGATGGATGGATGGCTTTGTTGGTGAGGATGGATGGATGGCTTTGTTGGTGAGGATGGATGGATGGATGGCTGTGTTGGCGAGGATGGATGGATGGATGGATGGCTTTGTTGGTGAGTGTTACCGACTCAATTCTAGTATATTTTCCATTGTTAAAGCAGCTTGAATTGTCCTAATGGTCCACTCTTTGTAGCTATGTGTTTACTGGTCAAACCACAACTGAACCAAATAAAACCTTTTGGTTGTTGTCAATCTCCGATACTAGCACATCCTGCTTCAGTCTCTTTTTCATGGCAGTTTTATTTCATTGTATATTTCCCACAGGCTTTAAAGGGATGATTTTGACCATATATGGTTATTTAGGGATGTTTATAAATGCAACTAGCCAAGGTCTTACACGAGCACTGACTCTGCGAACAATTAGTATTTACCGATGGTTATCTCCTACCTGTGTGTGTGTGTGTGTGTATAACGCTCGTAGGATTGTTTGATAAATCAGACTTTTTCTATTTGTTCCAAACATTCTGTTTCGTAGTATTTTAGAATAGTTTCTACACAACGTTGATAAATGAGTCCACTGGTCTTTATGTTAAGCTCGTGCTTCCTGTTGTTGTTGACGAGCGCCATGTTATCCGGCAGTTCTGGTCCAGAAGAGGACTCTTTCTTTTTTTTCTAAAGCGGAACCAGAATTCTTGTTTCTGTGGTCATTTTTTTCCGTACTACGCTGCTGTGCAACCAACCACAACATGTTGCCTAGGCTAGTATACTGCTACTACTACTACTACTACTCTGTGTTACTCCATTTGCAGTGTAGAAATTTAGAAAGTGTTACTCCAAATTTTACTTAGTTAATAGGCCAAACATTGTGTGTACATTGTGATTTGTCTCTCACTCTGTCCTTTTCAGATCTTTGCCCTCCCCTGCCTCTCTCTCACACTCTCTCATCAAAGTATGCCTGTGTATTGGAAATGCAATGCTTTGTTACACAAAGGGTTTCCTCTCATGCTGCAAGAGCCGGAAGTTGGTAATATGGTTAGTGTGTTTGTGAGGTTGGCTGGCTCACTCAGTATTTACTAGCTGACTCAATTCTCAACGGTTCAATTCCGGGTTGTTGCTCTATTTGATGCTGGTCCATCGGATGGAGCCCTGTTTGATGCTGGTCCATCGGGGGGAGCCCTGTTTGATGCTGGTCCATCGGGTGAAGCCCTGTTTGATGCTGGTCCATCGGGGGGAGCCCTGTTTGATGCTGGTCCATCGGGGGGAGCCCTGTTTGATGCTGGTCCATCGGGGGGAGCCCTGTTTGATGCTGGGTCCATCGGATGGAGCCCTGTTTGATGCTGGTCCATCGGGGGGAGCCCTGTTTGATGCTGGTCCATCGGATGGAGCCCTGTTTGATGCTGGTCCATCGGGTGAAGCCCTGTTTGATGCTGGTCCATCGGGGGGAGCCCTGTTTGATGCTGGTCCATCGGATGGAGCCCTGTTTGATGCTGGGTCCATCGGATGGAGCCCTGTTTGATGCTGGTCCATCGGATGGAGCCCTGTTTGATGCTGGTCCATCGGGTGAAGCCCTGTTTGATGCTGGTCCATCGGATGGAGCCCTGTTTGATGCTGGTCCATCGGATGGAGCCCTGTTTGATGCTGGGTCCATCGGGGGGAGCCCTGTTTGATGCTGGTCCATCGGATGGAGCCCTGTTTGATGCTGGGTCCATCGGATGGAGCCCTGTTTGATGCTGGGTCCATCGGATGGAGCCCTGTTTGATGCTGGGTCCATCGGGGGGAGCCCTGTTTGATGCTGGGTCCATCGGGGGGAACCCTGTTTGATGCTGGGTCCATCGGGTGGAGCCCTGTTTGATGCTGGGTCCATCGGGGGGAGCCCTGTTTGATGCTGGGTCCATCGGGTGGAGCCCTGTTTGATGCTGGGTCCATCGGGTGGAGCCCTGTTTGATGCTGGGTCCATCGGGTGGAACCCTGTTTGATGCTGGGTCCATCGGGTGGAACCCTGTTTGATGCTGGGTCCATCGGGGGGAGCCCTGTTTGATGCTGGGTCCATCGGGGGGAACCCTGTTTGATGCTGGTCCATCGGGGGGAACCCTGTTTGATGCTGGGTCCATCGGGCGGAGCCCTGTTTGATGCTGGGTCCATCGGGCGGAGCCCTGTTTGATGCTGGGTCCATCGGGCGGAGCCCTGTTTGATGCTGGGTCCATCGGGGGGAACCCTGTTTGATGCTGGGTCCATCGGATGGAGCCCTGTTTGATGCTGGTCCATCGGGGGGAACCCTGTTTGATGCTGGGTCCATCGGGGGGAGCCCTGTTTGATGCTGGGTCCATCGGGTGGAACCCTGTTTGATGCTGGGTCCATCGGGGGGGAGCCCTGTTTGATGCTGGGTACATCGGGTGGAGCCCTGTTTGATGCTGGTCCATCGGGGGGAGCCCTGTTTGATGCTGGTCCATCGGGTGGAGCCCTGATTGATGCTGGGTCCATCGGGTGGAGCCCTGTTTGATGCTGGGTCCATCGGGGGGAACCCTGTTTGATGCTGGGTCCATCGGGGGGAGCCCTGTTTGATGCTGGGTCCATCGGGTGGAACCCTGTTTGATGCTGGGTCCATCGGGGGGGAGCCCTGTTTGATGCTGGGTACATCGGGTGGAGCCCTGTTTGATGCTGGGTCCATCGGGGGGAGCCCTGTTTGATGCTGGGTCCATCGGGGTGGAGCCCTGATTGATGCTGGGTCCATCGGGTGGAGCCCTGTTTGATGCTGGGTCCATCGGGGGGAACCCTGTTTGATGCTGGTCCATCGGGGGGAGCCCTGTTTGATGCTGGTCCATCGGGTGGAGCCCTGATTGATGCTGGTCCATCGGGTGGAGCCCTGTTTGATGCTGGGTCCATCGGGGGGAACCCTGTTTGATGCTGGTCCATCGGGGGGAGCCCAGTTCGCTATCTCTGTCTACAAGTTATCAAATCAAATGTTATTGGTCACGTACACATGGTTAGCAGATGTTAATGGTCACATAAACACGGTTAGCAGATGTTATTGCGGGTGTATTGAAATGCCTGTGTTCCTAACAACCTGTTGGAAAGGTGACAGGAACATTTTATAATCCTAAAGTGAACATTTCATATATGATAACTGAAATATTATAATATGTGGTTGTCCCACCTAGCTATCTTTGCACTAGTGTCTCTGGATAAGAGCGTCTGCTAAATGACTAACATGTCATTGCCAGCAGGGAGACTAAGTAATCCACAGTGGACTATAGCGAATTCCACCCCTGTCTGGCTCTGGGGAAGCCTTTTTAAAGTCTCTGGTGCTCCTGTTGGAGAAGACTAGGGTTTGTGGTGCTTAAGGCCTTGTTTTCTGTTCGTGTCTCTGTAGGTGGAGGAGGTGCCACCCGTAGAGGGGTTACACTTGCCCTGAGTTGATTTGCACTTTACGACTGTAATGACTCACTTCCTTCCTGTCATTCATATGTTTGTACTGTCTCCTACCAACGCCCCATCTCAGCCTTTAGTCCTCTTCAGGACAGGACAGACCCAGTCATTGGTTGACATGTCTTCAGGACAGACCCAGTCATTGGTAGACATGTATTCAGGACAGACCCAGTCATTTAGTAGACATGTCTTCAGGACAGACCCAGTCATTTAGTAGACATGTCTTCAGGACAGACCCAGTCATTTAGTAGACATGTCTTCAGGACAGACCCAGTCATTTAGTAGACATGTCTTCAGGACAGACCCAGTCATTGGTAGACATGTCTTCAGGACAGGACAGACCCAGTCATTGGTAGACATGTCTTCAGGACAGGACAGACCCAGTCATTAGTAGACATGTCTTCAGGACAGGACAGACCCAGTCATTAGTAGACATGTCTTCAGGACAGGACAGACCCAGTCATTAGTAGACATGTCTTCAGCATGATAGTTGTCCCGAGCCATCAGTGCTTTTTGACGTCTTTTCAGTTTCGGTTAGATCATTTTAAAAATAATGACCGATTTCGGTTTCAATATGTATATATTTCTAAACTAAATATTTTTGCTCCGTTCATCTTTGCCTCGATCCTAACTAGTCTCCCAGTCCCTGCCGCTGAAAAACATCCTCACAGCATGATGCCGCCACCACCATGTTTCTCCATAGGGATGGTGCCAGGTTTCCTCCAGACGTGATGATTGGAATTAAGACCAAAGAGTTCAGCCTTGGTTTCATCAGACCAGAGAATCTTGTTTCTCGTGGTCTGAGAGTCCTTTTAGGTACCTTTTGGCAAACTCCAAGAAGGGTGTCATGTGCCTTTTACTGAGGAGTGGCTTCTCTCTGGCCACTCTACCATAAAGGTCTGATTGGTGGAGTGCTGCAGAGATGGGAGAAACTTCCAGAAGGACAACCATCTCCACAGAGGAACTCTGGAGCTCTGTCAGGTTCTCTTGGTTTCATCAGACCAGAGAATCTGTGTTATTGTTGACCTCTAATTGCTACAGAAATGTTTTCGTACCCTTTCACAGATCTGTACGTCGACACAATCCTGTCTCTCTCGTGAAAGTGTATCCATCTCTGTCCAAGCCGGAAAGAACAGGCGCAATGGATTATGGTCATTGTAGTTAATTACCGTTTCTGCTCTGAACTAGGTTGAATATTTGCATAATAAACTACAACTCCCTTCAGCCCAGCATTCCACATAGTTCCTGTGAACGATTTTGATTTCTCTCTAGAGAAAGTGTTGGGCTCACAAAAAACAAAACAAAATGTTATTCAAGTAATTGAACCGACGTCTGTCATCGGTTGTTTTAATATGCGAGAATAGACATGTTGTGTTTCCTGTTATCTCTGATGTTGCTGTTCTAGCCAGCCCCATTTTTGTTAACCGCTCAGCACCACTTGATAGTAGACTGTCGCAGTGTAACATCGTAATTTACCACTTTTTAAAAGACCTTCCGCTTGAAAAACAAGTCCAAAAGTACATTTTGTCCCTCTTTAGATGCCGTAGCCAGTATACACTTCCTCCAAATAGTCAGAATTAGTCTAAGAACTCAAGAAATGCCATTTAATTTAGATGTTTTTGCCGAGGAGATCTTAGTCGCACAATTTTACATTTTAAGTTGTTTGATTCAGTATTTATCAAGTGCCCAAAAAATGTGTGTGAAAGCGAGTTGTCTCTTGTTGAAGGGGAAACATTTAATTGAAGAATCCGTGCCGTTGACCAATCACCAAGGAAGGGGCGTGGACTTGAGCTACCAAACTTGGCCTTTCCTCTGGTCTGGGGGGGGGGGGGGGGGGGGGGTGTTCAGTGTTCACCCGCAGCCAAAGACCAAAACGTCACCAAGTGCGTAATATTACGATGACACTAACTGTTCGGGATAGGAAGCATGCAGATGCTTTAAGATACCGTTGACCTTCTCCTCCTGTCAAATGAGGACCGCTGACCGATATGAGTTCTCCTGGCAGAAAGACCCCCCCCTTCCCCTTCCTTCAGACTGGGGATTGAACAGACATATGGCTGACGAGGTCAGAGGGACGCAGAGTTGCAGCACATGGTCGGGGCCCTTAGGAAGAGCGGAAGAGAAACCTAGAGGGGAAGTTCTACTGGGTCAGATCCACTACAGGGTTGATGTTGAACCAGCCTGACTGGATCAGTGCCTCCCTGGCTCTGGTCCACACTAGTCAGTGTAACTGTACCTCATCAATCAGTGCCGGGGAGAGCTCTGTCCTAATCACAGGTCGTCCTCATTCTGCATGTCTTTCTGCTGTGTTGGCTACGACACAAAGTCTAAAATAAATATACTCGAGGAATCAGTGGTTCTTCCTAATCTGACAGAAAGCCAACAACGTCTTGTCAGGGCTTGGTGTTTCCTGTTATCTCTGATGTTGCTGTTCTAGCCAGTCTGTACTGTCCTGGTTAAAGGACTACGGCTCCTGTTTTGCTTCTGCTCTTATCTGTTTACTGATAGGAATGGAATGTGTGGAATGTACGTGGCTCGTTATCAGGTGAGGCATCTGTGGTATTCTATGGGTTGTGGTGTAACTGACAGACAGGCTAGATAACAGCTAACCCTGTGTTCACTATTCACAGAGACAGGCTAGATAACAGCTAACCCTGTGTTCACTATTCACAGAGACAGGCTAGGTCACAGCTAACCCTGTGTTCACTATTCACAGAGACAGGCTAGATAACAGCTAACCCTGTGTTCACTATTCACAGAGACATGCTAGATAACAGCTAACCCTGTGTTCACTATTCACAGAGACAGGCTAGATAACAGCTAACCCTGTGTTCACTATTCACAGAGACAGGCTAGATAACAGCTAACCCTGTGTTCACTATTCACAGAGACAGGCTAGATAACAGCTAACCCTGTGTTCACTATTCTCAGAGACATGCTAGATAACAGCTAACCCTGTGTTCACTATTCACAGAGACGGGCTAGG
Organism: Salvelinus alpinus; assembly: GCF_045679555.1. Taxonomy (NCBI): domain Eukaryota; kingdom Metazoa; phylum Chordata; class Actinopteri; order Salmoniformes; family Salmonidae; genus Salvelinus; species Salvelinus alpinus. The sequence continues at coordinate 3,793,151 of NC_092088.1, forward strand.
TAACAGCTAACCCTGTGTTCACTATTCACAGAGACAGGCTAGGTCACAGCTTACCCTGTGTTCACTATTCACAGAGACAGGCTAGGTAACAGCTAACCCCGTGTTCACTATTCAGAGAGACAGGCTAGGTAACAGCTAACCCTGTGTTCACTATTCAGAGACAGGCTAGATAACAGCTAACCCTGTGTTCACTATTCAGAGACAGGCTAGATAACAGCTAACCCCGTGTTCACTATTCAGAGACAGGCTAGATAACAGCTAACCCTGTGTTCACTATTCACAGAGAGAGAGGGTTATTTGCATGGTAAATATTAGGCTTCAGCCTTTGTGTTTCACCGCTACAGGGGGACAAGTCAACAACACCAGCATAAGAAAGGAGACCGATGTAAGTCCTGTGTGTGTGTGTTTTGTATCTGTGTGTAATTCTAGGTGCGTAGTTGGAGTGAGTGAGTGGATGGAGTGAGCTCAGCCTGTATCTGACTTAGACTGTCCAGTGAGAGAGAGGTGCTGGGCCTTGGTGTTTTTTAACACAGTTGTCTGTGTCTCTGTGTGTCAGCCCTAAATGGGTTCATTGTGTTCGACGCCTCTGTGATGACGCAGAACTAGATGAGAGGAAAACATGTCTGGAATGTACAACACACTACTCAACCTAGCTGGGATCCTATCTGATAGAAACTAACGTTACTCAACCTAGCTGGGATCCTATCTGATAGAAACTAACGTTACTCAACCTAGCTGGGATCCTATCTGATAGAAACTAACGTTACTCAACCTAGCTGGGATCCTATCTGATAGAAACTAACGTTACTCAACCTACCTGGGATCCTGTCTGATAGAAACTAACGTTACTCAACCTAGCTGGGATCCTATCTGATAGAAACTAATGTTACTCAACCTACCTGGGATCCTGTCTGATAGAAACTAATGTTACTCAACCTAGCTGGGATCCTGTCTGTTTTCTTATAAGGTGTTGTGCGAGTCAGAGGTACACATTGTCTCTACCTACTTAGTACCCATATAGCTACCTACCCCTCTACTACTTAGTACCATATAGCTACCTACCCCTCTACCTACTTAGGTCCCACAGTTGACAGTGCATGTCACAGACCAAACCAAGCCAAGGAATTGTCCATAGAGCTCCGAGACAGGATTGTGTCGAGGCACCAAAAAATGTCTGCAGCATTGAAGATCCCCAAAAACACAGTGTCCGCCATCATTGTTAAATGGAATGAGTTTGGAACCACCAAGACTATTCCTAGAGCTGGCGACCCTGCCAAACTGAGCAATGGGGGGAGAAGGGCCTTGGTCAGGGAGGTGACCAAGAACCCGATGGTCACTCTGACAGCTCCAGCGTTCCTCTGTGGAGATGGGAGAACCTTCCAGAAGGACAACCATCTCTGCAGCACTCCACCAATCAGGCCTTTATGACAGAGTGGCCAGACGGAAGCCACGCCTCAGTAAAAGGCACATGACAGCCTGCTTAGAGTTTGCCAAAAGGCACCTAAAGTACTCTGACCGTGAAAAACAAGATTCTGTGGTCTGACGAAACCAAGATTGAACTCTTTGGCCTTAATGCCAAGTATCACGTCTGGAGGAAACCACGCATCGCTCATCACCTGGCCAACACCATCCCTACGGTGAAGCTTGGTGGTGGCAGCATCATGCTGTGGGGGATGCTTTTCAGCGGCAGGGACTGGGAGACGAGTCAGGATTGAGGGAAAGATGAACTGAGCAAAGTACAGAAAGATCATTGATGAAAACCTGTTTGAGTGCTCAGGACCTCAGACTGGGGTGAAGGTTCAGATTCTAACAGTCCCTAAGTACACAGCCAAGACAACGCAGGAGTGGCTTCGGGACAAGTCTTTGAATGTCCTTGAGTGGCCCAGCCAGAGCTCCGACTTGAACCCAATGTCCATTATGGGGTATTTTGTGTAGATTGAGGGGGGGGAAACCATTTCATCCATTTTAGAATAAGCTACCTACCATTCTACCTACCACTCTACCTACCATTCTACCTACGCTATCCCATCTTCACCCCTTAATAACCCCCCCAAGCTTTCGTCTAATGCAACCATTTAACGTCAGTGCGCTGAGACTGGGAGCGGGGTGAGAATGGGAGACCCTTATCCTCTGCCCTGATAAAGCAGCTAGCCAGTCAGACAGCCAGTCAGCCAGCCGGAGTGAGGCCTGTAATGTTGGTAATAACTCTTCCTGTTTCTTTTTATGGCCCAGTTGACTCCTAGCAGCATTCCAGCTAAGGTTAATGTTAGATTGAGGAGGGAGGGATGGAGAGCCAAAGACAGTCATTTTCTGAACAGCTCTCTTGCTTCTATCTTCTCCTCTCTCCATAGTCCCCGACTATCTCTGTGACTGGACTCTGGAGGACACTGGGGAGGGATGAAGGGATGCTGAGCCAAATTAATTCTCTAAAGAGCTGTCCTCTCTTCACAACCTAATCCTCTTCGTCTGTCTTCACCCCTCTCCTCCTAGAGGTCACTGGAGGACTGGCCAGGACACCAGTGGCCTGTTTTAGCCACATCAGAATATAATCTTATAGGGACAGTCTCTACAACCTCTGTGAAAGCATTTTGGCACTGCTCAACCTGGCATCCTGAATGTAGATTTAGATTGCATGTCTGTCTGTGGACTTCAGGTGTGTGTGTGTGTTTCTCAGAGGAGTTTGGATAAAGCATAAAGACTAATTTCCGTTTCCCTGCAACAATGGACATTAATGAAGAAAAATACAATTACTTTAATGTCTGATTATTTATGTGGATTAATTTTAGGGACCTCTAAAATATTTTTTTGCCTGATTTTTGTTTTCTCCATTTGTATTTTTTCCAGATTTTCGCTCTCAAAATCTATATATATATATATTTTTTAACATACCATTTTTGTTATTCCCATAGCGATGCTTAAACCACACCAGGAGACCGCTTTAAGGAAAAATTAAGACATTTGAGTATTTTCGGGGTGTAGTTACCCTTTAAAGCATGTGTGCACCAGCGAGAGAACATTGTTTAGCGACGTTTCTGTAGCACTCGAGATGGAGAGACCCTGTCCGGGTTTTGGAGGATGTGTTTATATAGAGGGATGTTGTGGGACTGTTTTGGAGGATGGTGGGTGGATGTGAAATGAAGCTCACATTTATTTAAATCCGGTTGAAGCAGCTGTGACTCATTGTTGCAGACATCAACAGTGCTGCTTTCAAAGAGAAACTCTCTCTCTCTCTCTCTCGAGAATGAATTATCCTTCTTGATTGTCTCGCTGTCCCAGATTCTGTGGTGCCCACTTGCTACGGACTAAAGATAGACAGTTGTGTTCTGGTTGGGTTCATCTCCTGATTGTAGACTGTTTCCTGTTTAACGGTGTTATGCTGTAAGGTGTTGAGTCTCCCCTGATGGTAGGACTAGAAGACTGTGTTTCTCTAGGCTATTGTCTAATGTTGTCTGTCTATTTTTATATTAAAATATTATTTATATATAATTATTATTATTAATAATAATTAATTATTAATTATTTATATATAATATTGCCTGTCTAATGTGCTGAACCGTGTGTATATACAGTTGAAGTCAGAGGTTTATATACACCTTAGCCAAATACATTTAAACTCAGTTTTTAATCCCAGTAAAAATTCCCTGTCTTAGGTCAGTCAGGATCACCACTTTATTTTAATAATGTGAAATGTCAGAATAATAGTAGAGTGATTTATTTCAGCTTTTATTTCTTTCATCACATTCCCAGTGGGTCAGAAGTTTACATACACTCAATTAGTATTTGGTAGAATTGCCTCTAAATTGTTTAACTTCGGTCAAACATTTTGGGTAGCCTTCCACGAGCTTCCCACAATAAGTTGGGTAAAGTTTGGCCCATTCATCCTGACAGAGATGGTGTAACTGAGTCAGGTTTGTAGGCCTCCTTGCTCGCACACGCTTTTTCAGTTCTGCCCACACATTTTCTATGGGATTGAGGTCAGGGCTTTGTGATGGCCACTCCAATACCTTGACTTTGTTGTCCTTAAGCCATTTTGCCACAACTTTGGAGGTATGCTTGGGGTCATTGTTCATTTGGAAGACCCATTTGCGACCAAGCTTTAACTTCCTGACTGATGTCTTGAGATGTTGCTTCAATATATTCACATCATTTTCCTGCCTCATGATGCCATCTATTTTGTGAAGTGCACCAGTCCCTCCTGCAGCAAAGCACCCCCACAACATGATGCTGCCTCCCCCGTCCTTCACAGTTGGGAGGGTGTTCTTCGGCTTGCAAGCCTCCCCCTTTTTCCTCCAAACATAATGATGGTCATTATAGCCAAACAGTTATATTTTTGTTTCATCAGACCAGAGGACATTTCTCCAAAAAGTATGATCTTTGTCCCCATGTGCAGTTGCAAACCGTAGTCTGGCTTTATTATGGCTGTTTTGGAGCAGTGGTTTCTTCCTTGCTGAGCGGCTTTTCAGGTTATGTCGATATAGGACTCGTTTTACTGTGTATATAGATACGTTTGTACCTGTTTCCTCCAGCATCTTCACAAGGTCCGTTGCTGTTGTTCTGGGATTGATTTGCACTTTTCGCACCAAAGTACGTTAGTCTCTAGGAGACAGAACGCGTCTCTTTCCTGAGCGGTATGACGGCTGCGTGGTCCCATGGTGTACAGATGAACGTGGTACCTTCATCCGTCTGACAGCGCGAGAACTACTGCTACAGTACAGCTCCTCAAACCGTTTGTTCGTTGCTGCTGGAGTGCACCGTGTGCTTTCATAAGTGTTAACTGTTTTGATCACCGTTTTTTTTTTAAAGAGGTACTATTTTTATTTTCTCAGCCGGTAATTGAAGAGCGCTTCCCATTCGTCGTTCAAGCAAACGGTATAGGCAGTCTTCAGCGCATCGTCACACATTTTGCAATGAGTTGGAGGTAGTTTGCGTTTATGAAAACGATTGTTTGACACTTGAGAATTTTACTTCATATTAATATAAAATTTTATTTATTACATGCGGTGTAGACCGTGAAATGCTTACTTAAAAGTCTTTAACCAATAACGCAGTTTATTTTTAAAGTAAGAAAATATTTTGCTAACAATAAATACAATTTTCTTTTACCAAAGTATATATATTTTTTTAAAGTAACATAAACACGGCTATATACAGGGGTACTGGTACCGAGTCAATGTGTGAGGGTACAGGTTAGTTGAGCTGATATGTAGGTAGAGGTAACTGTATAGATAATAAACAGAGTAGCCACAGAATATAAAAGGTGGTGAATGCAAATAGTCCAGGTAGCCATGCCTTGCCTTGCTTCTCAAAGTAGCCTAGCCAAAATCTGTCGAAGAGACACTGGCGGAGGGGTGAAGGAGAGAGGGAGGTAGAGATGGAGAGAGCTGGGATAAGATAATGAATTGTACAGTTTCTCTTGCGTACCGTGATATATTTATGTTTTGATGTTTTAGCCCCTTTTTGGTTTTCTTTGCAAGTTACGTTTCCCAGCCAGTTGTGTGGGGTTACATTAGACACTCTATATCAACAAGTACAAAGCCAAAGTATTCTGCGCATCCCAGAGCTGGAATATTTCTGACGTTGGCCTGGCAATCTCCCACCAAGACTGCCAGGCCTCGAACATCAACACAACATGAATCACTACTAGAGACAGAGGGCATTCCTCTAGAATGTGTTCTGTTTCCCCGGCGCTTCTGTTTCCCCGGCGCTTCTGTTTCCCCGGCGCTTCTGTTTCCCCGGCGCTTCTGTTTCCCCGGCGCTTCTGTTTCCCCGGCGCTTCTGTTTCCCCCGCGCTTCTGTTTCCCCGGCGCTTCTGTTTCCCCGGCGCTTCTGTTTCCCCCGCGCTTCTGGTTTCCCCCGCGCTTCTGGTTTCCCCCGCGCTTCTGGTTTTCCCCGCGCTTCTGGTTTTCCCCGCGCTTCTGTTTCCCGGCGTTCTCCTAAGACTAACAATTACGTGATCTAGATTCTGAGCAATATTATCTCGGACACAGAAATATATCCAAGTTAATGCAGGTAATTGACATGCGAACGATGCTGATGAAACAGTTTGTCTGCTGAATGTATTGTTGTTGATTTGTGATGCGTTTTCCCTCTCTAGGCCCAGATAGACTTCCTGCGAGGCCAGAGGAAAGCTCTGATCGTGTATAGTTGATACTGTCTGTTAATAGCGTGGGATGTGTTTCTCCTCCAGGCTCAGATTGCGTTCCTCCAGGGAGAGAGAAAAGGACAGGAGAACCTGAAGAAGGACCTGGTTAGGAGAATCAAGATGCTGGAATACGCTCTCAAACAGGAGAGGTAAGTTACAGACCCCAGTGAACAACTGTGGTCACAGTTGATATGCAAACTGTATTCAAGTGTCAAACTCCGGTGATATGTGAGACAATTCCGATGCTAGCTAATAAACATATATAGATGACATTTGATTTTTAGCGGTGGCAAATGGGAATATGACGTTCAAAGTGGCTCTGACTCATAGTGAGGAGCCTATTAAAACGTAGCTAGCTAGCTTTATAAAGATATTTTGTGGAATTCAGGAAATCTAAAAGAATAAATGACCGAGCTATAAATCCAGCTTGCCAGATATGGGTAACTGTCAGGGATATAGATCCCGGATTCAAGCGTTTAAGATGCCACTGCATCGGTCGGCGGGCCCCAAACGGATCCAAATGCAAAAAAAAATACATTAAAACGTTACAAATTGCAGATTCACATTTTGTTTTGCTCATATTACTTTATCTACCTAAATTAACTCATATTTTGTGACAACTGAGGTGTCTTCTCCTTCAGTGTGGAACTTCATGTCACGGTGTGTTGACAGTCATTGATCTACTGTCGTTTTGCTAAACAACCCCAGCAGTATGTGGACACCCCTTCAAAGTAGTGGATTCGGCTATTTCAGCCACATCTGTAGCTGACAGGTGTATAAAATCAAACACACAGACATGCAATCTCCATAGACAAACATTGGCAGTAGAATGGCCTTACTGGAGAGCTAAGTGACTTTCAACGTGGCACCGTCATAGGATGCCGTCTTTCCAACAAGTCAGTTTGTCAGTTTGCTAGAGCTGCCCCGGTCAACTGTAAGTCCTGTTATTGTGAAGGGCAAGCGTCTAGGAGCAACAACGGCTCGGCCACAAAGTGGTAGGCCACACAAGCTCACAGAACGGGACCGCCGAGTGCTGAAGCACTTGAAATTCATGTTACCTCATTAGGCTAGCTATAGCTAGCAACCTGGGGCGCTTTCAGCAGGACGTAACGTTTCGTAACAATCTGATAGAAATACGCTATGTAGAACAAACACACCTCTGACATGTTGAATAATGTTATCTCTATTCAATGTCTATCTGCAACATTCAAGAATGTTTTGCATCTGAATGTAACCCTGGTAACATTACCAGTAGACTGCTGAATGTAACCCTGGTAACATTACCGGTAGACTGCTGAATGTCACCCTGGTAACATTACCAGTAGACTGCTGAATGTAACCCTGGTAACATTACCAGTAGACTGCTGAATGTAACCCTGGTAACATTACCGGTAGACTGCTGAATGTCACCCTGGTAACATTACCGGTAGACTGCTGAATGTCACCCTGGTAACATTACCGGTAGACTGCTGAATGTCACCCTGGTAACATTACCGGTAGACTGCTGAATGTCACCCTGGTAACATTACCGGTAGACTGCTGAACGTCACCCCGGTAACATTACCGGTAGACTGCTGAACGTCACCCCGGTAACATTACCGGTAGACTGCTGAATGTCACCCCGGTAACATTACCGGTAGACTGCTGAATGTCACCCCGGTAACATTACCGGTAGACTGCTGAATGTCACCCTGGTAACATTACTAGTAGACTGCTGAATGTAACCCTGGTAACATTACCGGTAGACTGCTGAATGTAACCCTGGTAACATTACCAGTAGACTGCTGAATGTAACCCTGGTAACATTACCAGTAGACTGCTGAATGTAACCCTGGTAACTCTCCCCTCTGTGTCTGACTGGGTCAGTAACCCCTCTGTGTCTGACTGGGTCAGTAACCCCTCTGTGTCTGACTGGGTCAGTAACCCCTCTGTGTCTGACTGGGTCAGTAACCCCTCTGTGTCTGACTGGGTCAGTAACCCCTCTGTGTCTGACTGGGTCAGTTACCCCTCTGTGTCTGACTGGGTCAGTAACCCCTCTGTGTCTGACTGGGTCAGTAACTATTTTGAGTAACTTTATTCTCTCTGCTTGTATCAGTTTGTTGTGTGTAATATTTATGGTGGCTGAATTAGGAAGTTACATGGCCTGATAATTGTTACATAATATTATTCTTGTATATATTTTTGCTGTTGGGAAGAGAATAATATGCTATGCAAAACAATATGTTGGTAGGACAAGGCCATATATACACTGAGGGGACAAAACATGAAGCACACCTGTTCTTTCCATGACACAGACTGACCAGGTGAGTCCAGGTGAAAGTTATGATCCCTCACCTGTTAAATCGTCTTCGATCAGTGTAGATGAAGGGGAGGAGTCTGGCTAAAGAAGGATTTTTTTTTAAGCCTTGAGACAACTGAGACGTGGATTCAGATGTGATGTGACCAAAATGAAAGGGTGCTTAGTTTACCAAAACAGCGGGCCATTTTTAGCCATTTTGACAATAACAAGACTAAGTAATTAAGTGAATTTTAAAGTGTGCCAAAATGAACGCTGCGTTGGACATGAGGCGAGCGCAAGCCGGTCAGGATAGCAGTTATCCTTGATTTCAGGAGACTCATTCCCTCAATGGCTGATGGGTAATGCTGGACACGGATGGCTGTAGTGTAGCAGGGCCATTTACACATCGCAGAGCATGTGTACCCTGCATCATCACATGAACCTTTGACCTTTTCACATGAATTCACCACACTGATAAAGACAGAGGGTCTGACATCCAAAAGTCTTCCCGTGAACAAGGCAGATAACCCACTGTTCCCCGGTAGGCCGTCATTGAAAATAAGAATTTGTTCTTTACTGACTTGCCCAGTTAAATAAAGGTTAAATAAAGGTTAAGTAAACATGACCGTGAAACTTAAACACAGCAGAAAATCCGAGGGTCTACGATGACAGATGACACAAGGGGAAAAGACACTCCCCTGGTGTTGTGATGTCTGTACAGAGGACGGATGTTGGCAGGATGGATCTGTTCTGTATGGTGTCTGGTTACTGATGACACGGTCCTGTCCTGGAGCGGTTTCTGTCTGTCTTTCCCTGGGGGAAACCCAGGCGTGACAAGGTCACAGCCCTACTGCTCTCTTGAGTGTTTCTGTTCTCTACTCCTGTCCTTTCCTGGAGCGGTTTCTGTCTGTCTTTCCCTGGGGGATCATTCATCCCCTTGTGTTCCAGGAAAAGCAGCAGAATAATTTTAGACTCCTCTTTCTGAGTCTTTTCACCAACACCATGGTGTCAGCTCTGTGACTGCAACAGCAGGTCCCCATGGTAACAACAATGACACGCTCCCTCCGCATGGTCGCTCTGCCTCTGGAACAGGATGTAGAGATGATGTCATTTATATCCCCCCCTCTTTTTTTTTATCCCTCTTTCTCCTCCTTCTCCTCTCTCTCCCCTTTCTCCTCTTTCTCCTCTCCTCTCTCTCCTCTCTCTCCCCTTTCTCCTCTTTCTTTCCCCTCTCTTCTCTGTCGCCTCTCTCCTCTCTCTCCTCTTTCTCCTCTCTCGCCCGCCCCCTCCCTTTTCCTTTCTTCTTGAGCCAATCAGATGTGCCTAGACCTACTGTTAAGTTAGCATGTTGTTAGCCATCTAGGTAACATGACTGAACGTTGTTTGTTGTCAAACCAATAATTAGCAACCCGGGATTAGTTTAAAACAGCCTGCGACATGATTTGTGAAAGTATATAAAATCTGTGCAAATCCCGATTTTAAAACGGAAAATGCCATCTCTGGTAATATATGGGTCCTGTTTTCTTACCTCTGGTAACATATGGGTCCTGTTTTTACCTATGGCGACCTATGGGTCCTGTTTTTACTTCTGGCGACATATGAGGCCTGATTTTTACCCCTGGCGACATATGAGGCCTGATTTTTACCTCTGGCGACATATGAGGCCTGATTTTTACCTCTGGCGACATACGGGTCCTGATTTTACCTCTGGCGACATACGGGTCCTGTTTTTACCTCTGGCGACATACGGGTCCTGTTTTTACCTCTGGCGACATACGGGTCCTGTTTTTACCTCTGGCGACATACGGGTCCTGTTTTTACCTCTGGCGACATACGGGTCCTGTTTTTACCTCTGGCGACATACGGGTCCTGTTTTTACCTCTGGCGACATACGGGTCCTGTTTTTACCTCTGGCGACATACGGGTCCTGTTTTTACCTCTGGCGACATACGGGTCCTGTTTTTACCTCTGGCGACATACGGGTCCTGTTTTTACCTCTGGCGACATACGGGTCCTGTTTTTACCTCTGGCGACATACGGGTCCTGTTTTTACCTCTGGCGACATACGGGTCCTGTTTTTACCTCTGGCGACATACGGGTCCTGTTTTTACCTCTGGCGACATACGGGTCCTGTTTTTACCTCTGGCGACATACGGGTCCTGTTTTTACCTCTGGCGACATACGGGTCCTGTTTTTACCTCTGGCGACATACGGGTCCTGTTTTTACCTCTGGCGACATACGGGTCCTGTTTTTACCTCTGGCGACATACGGGTCCTGTTTTTACCTCTGGCGACATACGGGTCCTGTTTTTACCTCTGGCGACATACGGGTCCTGTTTTTACCTCTGGCGACATACGGGTCCTGTTTTTACCTCTGGCGACATACGGGTCCTGTTTTTACCTCTGGCGACATACGGGTCCTGTTTTTACCTCTGGCGACATACGGGTCCTGTTTTTACCTCTGGCGACATACGGGTCCTGTTTTTACCTCTGGCGACATACGGGTCCTGTTTTTACCTCTGGCGACATACGGGTCCTGTTTTTACCTCTGGCGACATACGGGTCCTGTTTTTACCTCTGGCGACATACGGGTCCTGTTTTTACCTCTGGCGACATACGGGTCCTGTTTTTACCTCTGGCGACATACGGGTCCTGTTTTTACCTCTGGCGACATACGGGTCCTGTTTTTTACACACAATGAATTCTCATAAATGACCATTTGTCCAAGAAATATGCTTTAAATGTTGATTTTCTTACATTGTGACGTTAATGACATCATAAAATGGCCGCTAGTGTCCAGTTAAGAGATTCCTATTTATTGATTATTTGATATCGGTGGAATTATCGGACAATACCAGTATAGCGATAAAAGGCCAATATCAGCAGATCATATCCAGTGACCCGATATATCAGGTGGGCTCTAAGCATGATGGGATGTTAATTGCTTAATTACCTCAGGAACCACACCTGTGTGGAAGCACCTGCTTTCAAATACACTTTTGTTTCCCTCATTTACTCAAGTGTTTCCATTATTTTGTCAGTTACCTTCTATATCCACCCCGTGGCAATAGAACAGTTTCCAGGATTTTTTCTGAGATGATGCCAGGGCTCTTCTACCCACACAATAAACCTTCCTGGATAATATGTCTAGTTGAGACAGTAGAACACAGTGCTGGATGCTTGTTACGTTCCAACCCCAGAACCTGGCATCTAGTCTAATGAACTATGTGCTTTTGAACAGCAGGGGTTTCTTAATCTTTCCCCGGCGTCTGGGTGCATCAGTCTTCTGTTTTTTGTTGTGTCTCCTTTGAGAGCAGACAATCAGATTCCTTCCTCTTCCTGCTCTTCCTGCCGGGAAGCAGCAGCAGCATCATCATCATTAACAGAGGGACATGTATTTCTCTTGTTTAATTTCAGTAACGCTATCGTCTCAGCCTCTCTGGGATTTGAGTTGGGAACGACACCGGAATCGGAAAAGCGACGTCATACGCTTCGCCTTCAGTATCGGGTTACTCATCGTGTGGGTTTCCCTGGTTGCTTGGCAACGGGTCATTCCTATCTTGAAATATCAGGATGAGCCCTCAGAAAACAGGATGTTACCAATTTTAACAGGGACATGTTGGTCCCAACCTAACTAGGTTTCCCATCCAATTGGATAAAGATTTACATTTGAATATTCTAAAATCTGGCATTAAAATAATATTTTCCCACTAGAGATATAGGATGTTTACATCAATTGACTTGTTGCAGATAAAAAGCTCTACATAATGACGTAGTGCACATAAAAATACCCTTTTCGGGTTAAATTCCCATTTAATAAAAAATACACATGTTTTTTGAAAGGGTTTCCATCACATTTTAAACTGATGGTTTTGTCACCATTCTGGTCTTGGTCCGTGTGCTCTAGCCAACAGCTGTGATGCAGTGTGGGTAGGCTATATTCTCTCTCTCGTCTACTACATGATGACATTATTATAGACGAGAGAGAGAATATTTGTCCAACGGCAGTCGAGCATCATGTCACCAGAATAAGACCCCAGATATGATTATAAAGGAGCATCAAGATCATCACCAGGCTCTTTCACCCCCCTGTGAAGTTCATCACAACTGATTTCATCAGTAGTTTAATAAACTGCATGGTTTCCTGAGTCCTAGTGGGACGACCACACAACAGATCATCACCGTGACCTTTCACCCCCCTGTGAAGTTCATCAGTAGTTTAATAAACTGCATGGTTTCCTGAGTCCTAGTGGGACGACCACACAACAGATCACCGTGACCTTTCACCCCTCTGTGAAGTTCATCAGTAGTTTAATAAACTGCATGGTTTCCTGAGTCCTAGTGGGACGACCACACAACAGATCATCACATGACTCCAAGTTTACTTCCATGTGATGTTTATTATAATCAATATTTGCGCTTAAAGGCCTTTCCAACGCCGTTTCTCGCATCATTTTACCGACATAAAAAGAATCCACCCACCTTGTGTAGCGAATTTTGTTTTGTGGAACAATTTGCGGTTTCCATCGGGCCTGTCGTGACCTTTATCCGACATGTACATTGCTCGCATTAAAAGGTTGGATGAAAACCTGGTTATTGAAGTATGGATAGATTTATCTCAGTCATAATCATAGATCATTATCTTTTCACCCAGTTATTTCTGCTTTCTCTTCAAGGGCCAAGTACCACAAGTTAAAATATGGAACAGAGTTGAACCAAGGAGACATGAAACCTCCCAGCTATGACTCTGGTAAGACTGACTGACACACACAGAGTGACACACACACACACACACACACACGCTGGCTGACTGACACACACACACACACACGCTGACACACACACACACACACACACACGCTGACACACACACACACACACACACGCTGGCTGGCTGACACACACACACGCACACACACGCGCTGGCTGACACACACTGACACACACGCTGGCTGACTGACTGACTGACTGACACACACACACACACACACACACACGCTGACTGACTGACACACACACACACACACACACACACACACACACACAGGCTGACTGACACACACACACACACACACACACACACACACACACACACACACACACACACACACACACGCTGACTGACTGACTGACACACTGACTGACTGACTGACACACTGACTGACTGACACACACACACACACACACATGCTGGCTGACTGACACACACACGCTGGCTGACTCACACACACACACACACACACACACACACACACTGGCTGACTGACTGACACACACTGACTGACTGACACACACTGACTGACTGACTGCCCAATTTTATTTACAGACAAAATACTTTTTCTCCCCAGATGCGGTGAATGAGAATGAGACCCCTGGCTCCCTGAACAACCAGTTGTCCTGGAAACAAGGACGACAGCTCCTCAGACAGTGAGTTACTATACTATACCACTAACCCTGGAAACAAGGTCACCAGCTCCTCAGACAGTGAGTTACTATACTATACCACTAACCCTGGAAACAAGGTCACCAGCTCCCCAGACAGTGAGTTACTATACTATACCACTAACCCTGGAAACAAGGTCACCAGCTCCTCAGACAGTGAGTTACTATACTATACCACTAACCCTGGAAACAAGGTCACCAGCTCCTCAGACAGTGAGTTACTATACTATACCACTAACCCTGGAAACAAGGTCACCAGCTCCTCAGACAGTGAGTTACTATACTATACCACTAACCCTGGAAACAAGGTCACCAGCTCCTCAGACAGTGAGTTACTATACTATACCACTAACCCTGGAAACAAGGTCACCAGCTCCTCAGACAGATGGACTGGTGCTGCTGTACCTCCTGCCAGACAGATGGACTGGTACTGCTCGACCAAGCTGCTCTGGGACAGTGAAAACATGGGCAACAGCTCCCTCTCATGGACAGTACTGATCATTACTACTACTACTACCCATACACCACCAGCAGCATACCACCCTGCATCCCACTGCTGGCTGGCTTCTGAAGCCAAGCAGGGTTGGTCCTGGTCCCTGGATGGGAGACCAGATGCTGCTGGAAGTGGTGTTGGAGGGCCAGTAGGAGGCACTCTTTCCTCTGGTCTAAAAAAAAATATCCCAATGCCCCAGGGCAGTGATTGGGGACATTGCCCGGTGTAGGGTGCTGTCTTTCGGATGGCACGTTAAACGTGTGTCCTGACTCTCTGTGGTCACTAAAGATCCCATGGTACTTATTGTAAGAGTAGGGGTGTCCTGGCTAAATTCCCAATCTGGCCCTCATACCATCACGGTCGCCTAATAATCCCACCTTCCAATTTAGCTCAATCATCCCCCTCCTCTCCCCTGTAACTTTTCCCCATGTCGTTGCTGTAAACGAGAACGTATTCTCAGTCAACTGACCTGGTAAAAATAACAGTAAAAACACCATTATGATAAGGATCCCTTTAACAGTACTGATCGTTTTTACTACCCATACTCCACCATGACAGACTGTAGGTCGTATCTGAGCTCATCCCTGTTTAATCAGTTAAAGATTGTTCTGATGTAACGTCACTCCTGTGATTTTTTTCAAATGGTAGACTCAGCAATATGTTGTGTGAAGCGATAGGCTTGTCTCGTCATTATTTGTTTCCGCAGCCTTTCTCCTGACAGCCCCCCCCCCCCCATTATGTGTCCAGGTATCTTCAGGAGGTGGGTTACACCGACACCATCTTGGATGTAAAGTCTCAGAGGGTGAAAACCCTGCTGGCTATGGCTGGAGACGGAGGGGGTAGACCTGGGGAGAGGACGGGGTCAGAGACCCCTCTGGTCAACGGGACAGACGGCGTACCTAAAGGCACTGGAGGACGGTGGGTATACAAAACTACACTCAACACAATGATAGAATTACTTGAAGGCATAAACACCTCAGAACAATAATGTGAATGTCCTTTCTAGGAATTCTATTTCTATGACCTAGTGAAACAGATCAGGATGGTGGATCAGGCTAGCTCCAGCCTGCTCACTGTTATCAGGCTAGCTCCAGCCTGCTTACTGTTATCAGGCTAGCTCCGGCCTGCTCGCGGTTGACAGGCTAGCTCCGGCCTGCTCGCGGTTGACAGGCTAGCTCCGGCCTGCTCGCGGTTGACAGGCTAGCTCCGGCCTGCTCGCGGTTGACAGGCTAGCTCCGGCCTGCTCGCGGTTGACAGGCTAGCTCCGGCCTGCTCGCGGTTGACAGGCTAGCTCCGGCCTGCTCGCGGTTGACAGGCTAGCTCCGGCCTGCTCGCGGTTGACAGGCTAGCTCCGGCCTGCTCGCGGTTGACAGGCTCGCTCCGGCCTGCTCGCGGTTGACAGGCTAGCTCCGGCCTGCTCGCGGTTCAGGCTGCTCCGGCCTGCTCGCGGTTGACAGGCTAGCTCCGGCCTGCTCGCGGTTGACAGGCTAGCTCCGGCCTGCTCGCGGTTGACAGGCTGCTCCGGCCTGCTCGCGGTTGACAGGCTCGCTCCGGCCTGCTCGCGGTTGACAGGCTCGCTCCGGCCTGCTCGCGGTTATCAGGCTAGCTCCGGCCTGCTCGCGGTTGACAGGCTCGCTCCGGCCTGCTCGCGGTTATCAGGCTAGCTCCGGCCTGCTCGCGGTTATCATTCAGAACACATTAAATAAATGTCGTGAATGTTTCTCCTGTGTCCGTTAACAAATGGCCTGAACAGACTCATCCATCATGCTGCTAATACTGTCCCAGATATGCTACGGTAGTGGAACAGACATGATGCCCAATCCCTCCCTCCCCTCCCTCCCTCTCTCCCCTCCCTCCCCTCCCTCCCTCTCTCCCTCCCTCCCTCCCTCGCTCACTCGCTCTCTCTGTGTGTGTGTGTGTGTAGGAAGACGGAGGTGTCAGAGTCCAGTGCTGTGCTGGACTCATTCAGGTTCTACTGTGATGAAGACGATGATGAAGATGGTGCAGGGTTGGATCTGACTATCATGGAACAGACAGGACCTACGGGGACCGTAAGGCACACGCGCTATATACACACACACACAAGCTATACACACACACACGCACACACTGTACACGCTATACACACACGCGCTATACACGCGCTATACACACACACTATACACGCTATACACATACACACAGGCGTGCATCATATACACACACACGCTATATATACACACACACACACACACACACACACTATACACGCACGCGCGCTATACACACACTATACACGCACGCGCGCTATACACACACACGCGCGCTATACACACACACACACACAGGCGTGCATCATACACACATTTAGCTAAATCCTTTTCCTTCTGAAGTTGATGATACCAGATCAGTCAGTTAAAATAACTGAGCTGACAATATCAGAACGTCTGTAACCAACAGTACAACATCCCTCTGTCCCCTAGATGGTGAGGAAGAAGCCACCATCGTCATCATCACCGGCCCTGTCCCTCAGTATGGACACTAGTGAGGACCCGGACGCAGAGGACGCACTGAAAGGCTTCGACTTCCTGTCTAGCCCTGACAATATGGACACATCGCCTGAGTCCCGCAGCGCTGGGGACGGGACTGACTGGGGTGGGTGAGAGGGGGGAGTGAGAGGGTGGGGTAGGGTGAGACAGGGGTGGGGTGGGTGAGAGGGGGGACAGGGTGAGACTGGTGGGGCTGGGTGAGAGGGTGGGGTAGGGTGAGACAGGGGTGGGGTGGGTGAGAGGGGGACAGGGTGGGGCTGGGTGAGAGGGTGGGGTAGGGTGAGACAGGGGTGGGATGGGTGAGAGGGGGGACAGGGTGAGACTGGTGGGGTGGGACAGGATGAGTGAGAGGGGGACAGGGTGAGACTGGTGGGGTGGGACAGGATGAGTGAGAGGGGGACAGGGTGGAGACTGGTGGGGTGGGACAGGATGAGTGAGAGGGGGACAGGGTGAGACTGGTGGGGTGGGACAGGATGAGTGGAGAGGGGGACAGGGTGAGACTGGTGGGGTGGGACAGGATGAGTGAGAGGGGGACAGGGTGAGACTGGTGGGGTGGGACAGGATGAGTGAGAGGGGGACAGGGTGAGACTGGTGGGGTGGGACAGGATGAGTGAGAGGGGGACAGGGTGAGACTGGTGGGGTGGGACAGGAGCAAAACTCTAAAGTTGAGTGAACTTCAATCTTGTGCGTATCTGTGAGGGCTGGTATTTGTCCTGGGGGAGCTGTGCGCCAGTCTTGGGGGGGGGGGGGGGAAGTAGTCTGGGGATCTGTGAGGAGTCTGGGGATCTGTGAGGTGTCTGGGGATCTGTGAGGAGTCTGGGGATCTGTGAGGTGTCTGAAGGGAATCTTCTTGATTCTCTTTGTGACTGACTGACTACACTACAGTTTGTCTCTTACCCCAAACCTGGAAAAACAAGTCTAGTTCCAAAATGGGGCTGTTGGTTAAATAAAAGTGTGTTGTGTCTTGTCATATAAAATGGTGATGCCCAACAACAGTATTAAAGACTGACTCTCTCTGGGGATTTCTACCAGAGAAATAAATGATTTCCACTTGAACTATCATCTCTGGGCTCAGTTAAAACACAACCGGCTGGCCTCCCGGGTGGCGCAGTGGTCTAGGGCACTGCATCGCAGTGCTAGCTGCGCCACCAGAGTCTCTGGGTTGGGTTGTGCTTCGGAGGACGCGTGGCTTTCGACCTTCGTCTCTCCCGAGCCCGTACGGGAGTTGTAGCGATGAGACAAGATAGTAATTACTAGCGATTGGATACCACGAAAATTGGGGAGAAAAGGGGTTAAAAAAAAATAAGAAAAAACACAACCGGCTGAGTGTTGTAGATACTGGAGGGACTTTTAAAGGCCTGAGAAAAACCTCCTGGATGTGGAAAGACATTGTGATATAGTCCGATCCTGAACAGGTCTGGTTTGTCCCTCTGTAGAGAAGGAGGAGCAGACTGCCATGTCAGAGGCCTGGGACGTGGACCAGGGTTTGATAACCAAACTCAAGGAGGAGTACAGGAAGGAGCGCAAGGGGAAGAAAGGGGGAAAGAGTAAGTTACCTCTCCTCCTCCCTGAACCTCTTCCCTGAACCTCTCCTCCTCCCTGAACCTCTCCTCCTCCCTGAACCTCTCCTCCTCCCTGAACCTCTCCTCCTCCCTGAACCTCTCCTCCTCCCTGAACCTCTCCTCTTCCCTGAACCTCTTCCCTGAACCTCTCCTCTTCCCTGAACCTCTTCCCTGAACCTCTTCCCTGAACCTCTTCCCTGAACCTCTTCCCTGAACCTCTTCCCTGAACCTCTTCCCTGAACCTCTTCCCTGAACCTCTTCCCTGAACCTCTTCCCTGAACCTCTTCCCTGAACCTCTTCCCTGAACCTCTTCCCTGAACCTCTTCCCTGAACCTCTCCTCTTCCCTGAACCTCTCCTCTTCCCTGAACCTCTCATCTTCCCTGAACCTCTCCTCTTCCCTGAACCTCTCCTCTTCCCTGAACCTCTTCCCTGAACCTCTTCCTTGAACCTCTCCTCCTCCCTGAACCTCTTCCCTGAACCTCTCCTCCTCCCTGAACCTCTCCCCTGAACCTCTCCTCCTCCCTGAACCTCTCCTCCTCCCTGAACCTCTCCTCCTCCCTGAACCTCTCCTCCTCCCTGAACCTCTCCTCCTCCCTGAACCTCTCCTCCTCCCTGAACCTCTCCTCTTCCCTGAACCTCTCCTCTTCCCTGAACCTCTCCTCTTCCCTGAACCTCTCCTCTTCCCTGAACCTCTCCTCCTCCCTGAACCTCTCCTCCTCCCTGAACCTCTCCTCTTCCCTGAACCTCTCCTCTTCCCTGAACCTCTCCTCCTCCCTGAACCTCTCCTCTTCCCCGAACCTCTCCTCCTCCCCGAACCTCTCCTCTTCCCCGAACCTCTCCTCTTCCCCGAACCTCTCCTCTTCCCCGAACCTCTCCTCTTCCCCGAACCTCTCCTCTTCCCCGAACCTCTCCTCTTCCCCGAACCTCTCCTCTTCCCCGAACCTCTCCTCTTCCCCGAACCTCTCCTCTTCCCCGAACCTCTTCCCCGAACCTCTTCCCCGAACCTCTTCCCCGAACCTCTCCTCTTCCCCGAACCTCTCCTCTTCCCCGAACCTCTCCTCTTCCCTGAACCTCTTCCCTGAACCTCTCCTCTTCCCTGAACCTCTCCTCTTCCCTGAACCTCTCCTCTTCCCTGAACCTCTTCCCTGAACCTCTCCTCCTCCCTGAACCTCTCCTCTTCCCCGAACCTCTCCTCTTCCCCGAACCTCTCCTCTTCCCCGAACCTCTCCTCCTCCCCGAACCTCTCCTCCTCCCCGATCCTCTCCTCCTCCCTGAACCTCTCCTCCTCCCTGTCCTCATCACCTCTCCCTGTCCTCCTTGTCTCATCTCCTAAAAGCTTCAAATAAAGAATAAACTTCTCACAAACTTATTTTAGCTTCTGTCTGTGTTATTATTCATCCCACCTGCCATCTTCAACTCTTCTGTCTGTCTCTGAATGTGTTTTAGTCCAACCTCAATGTGTTTTAGTCCAACCTCTCAATGTGTTTTAGTCCAACCTCCTGAATGGGTTTTGTCACTCCTTTGTTTCCTTGTTAACTCGATACAGATAATTATTTGTGTCAAAGTAATGTGCATCGTACAGGACCTCTACACCACTTAGTCTGCCAGGGATCAAATACTAACTCAATCATATTGCACTCATCATCATCATCATCTTGAAGGAGTGTCCCATACAGCACTTGGAATCCACTATTCAACCTTCATGGTAACATTAGATGTACAACTTAGATGCTGACTGACATTCTGAGTCCTTAGTGACAGGCTATACATTCGTAGTCCTTAGTGACGGGCTGTACATTCTGAGTCCTTAGTGACGGGCTGTACATTCTGAGTCCTTAGCGACGGGCTGTACATTCTGAGACCTTAGCGACGGGCTGTACATTCTGAGACCTTAGCGACGGGCTATACATTCTGAGTCCTTAGCGACGGGCTATACATTCTGAGTCCTTAGCGACGGGCTATACATTCTGAGTCCTTAGCGACGGGCTATACATTCTGAGTCCTTAGCGACGGGCTATACATTCTGAGTCCTTAGCGACGGGCTATACATTCTGAGTCCTTAGCGACGGGCTATACATTCTGAGTCCTTAGCGACGGGCTATACATTCTGAGTCCTTAGCGACGGGCTATACATTCTGAGTCCTTAGTGACTGTTGCAGGCTGCTCCTTCTGCTTCTACAACCTGCTTCTGCTGCTGTCACAACCTGCTTATTTCTTCTTGCTGTCTTTCCTCTCATGGAGTTCTATTTTTGTTGTCTTCATCCTTGTGGGGGTGTTTGTCAGGATGCCGCCACAACCCCTCGACATCACGGACATCTTTTTCTCCCCTTTCAGTTGTAACAAATATAGACACTCAACTGCTGTCCGGCTTTGTTTTCCCCTATACTGTAGTAATTTCCTCTGCTCTCTCTTCTCCCTGCTGTATCAGTATACACTACTGGTCTGTAGTAATGTCCTCTGCTCTCTTCTCCCTGCTGTATCAGTATAAACTACTGGTCTGTAGTAATGTCCTCTCTCTTCTCCCTGCTGTATCAGTATAAACTACTGGTCTGTAGTAATGTCCTCTCTCTTCTCCCTGCTGTATCAGTATGCACTACTGGTCTGTAGTAATGTTCTCTGCTCTCTCTTCTCCCTGCTGTATCAGTATACACTACTGGTCTGTAGTAATGTCCTCTCTCTTCTCCCTGCTGTATCAGTATAAACTACTGGTCTGTAGTAATGTCCTCCTGCTCTCTCTTCTCCCTGCTGTATCAGTATAAACTACTGGTCTGTAGTAATGTCCTCTGCTCTCTCTTCTCCCTGCTGTATCAGTATACACTACTGGTCTGTAGTAATGTCCTCTCTCTTCTCCCTGCTGTATCAGTATAAACTACTGGTCTGTAGTAATGTCCTCTCTCTTCTCCCTGCTGTATCAGTATAAACTACTGGTCTGTAGTAATGTCCTCTCTCTTCTCCCTGCTGTATCAGTATAAACTACTGGTCTGTAGTAATGTCCTCTGCTCTCTTCTCCCTGCTGTATCAGTATAAACTACTGGTCTGTAGTAATGTCCTCTCTCTTCTCCCTGCTGTATCAGTATAAACTACTGGTCTGTAGTAATGTCCTCTGCTCTCTCTTCTCCCTGCTGTATCAGTATAAACTACTGGTCTGTAGTAATGTCCTCTGCTTCTCTTCTCCCTGCTGTATCAGTATAAACTACTGGTCTGTAGTAATGTCCTCTCTCTTCTCCCTGCTGTATCAGTATACACTACTGGTCTGTAGTAATGTTCTCTGCTCTCTCTTCTCCCTGCTGTATCAGTATAAACTACTGGTCTGTAGTAATGTCCTCTCTCTTCTCCCTGCTGTATCAGTATAAACTACTGGTCTGTAGTAATGTCCTCTGCTCTCTCTTCTCCCTGCTGTATCAGTATAAACTACTGGTCTGTAGTAATGTCCTCTGCTCTCTCTTCTCCCTGCTGTATCAGTATAAACTACTGGTCTGTAGTAATGTCCTCTCTCTTCTCCCTGCTGTATCAGTATAAACTACTGGTCTGTAGTAATGTCCTCTCTCTTCTCCCTGCTGTATCAGTATAAACTACTGGTCTGTAGTAATGTCCTCTCTCTTCTCCCTGCTGTATCAGTATAAACTACTGGTCTGTAGTAATGTCCTCTCTCTTCTCCCTGCTGTATCAGTATAAACTACTGGTCTGTAGTAATGTCCTCTGCTCTCTCTTCTCCCTGCTGTATCAGTATAAACTACTGGTCTGTAGTAATGTCCTCTCTCTTCTCCCTGCTGTATCAGTATACACTACTGGTCTGTAGTAATGTCCTCTCTCTTCTCCCTGCTGTATCAGTATACACTACTGGTATATTCTTTGATTGTCTCTCTCTGTTCTAACATTTTCCCCCTACCTGTTTGCTCTCCCCAGGACCTAACCGGTCTAAGCTCCAGGACATGCTGGCCAACCTGAGGGACCAAGAGGACATGAGTCCCAGAGAACCCTCCTCTTCCCCCCAGGCCCGCTCCAACGCACCCCGGCTCAACGAGCAGCACCAGGACAACCGCACGGACGAAGGTACAGACCTGTTTGTCTCTCTGTCCCTGGTCTCTCTGTCCCCGGTCTCTCTGTCCCTCTGTCCCCGGTCTCTCTGTCCCTGGTCTCTCTGTCCCCGGTCTCTCTGGTATCTCTGTCCCCGGTCTCTCTGTCCCCGGTCTCTCTGGTATCTCTGTCCCCGGTCTCTCTGGTATCTCTGTCCCCGGTCTCTCTGTCCCCGGTCTCTCTGGTATCTCTGTCCCCGGTCTCTCTGTCCCCGGTCTCCCCGGTCTCTCTGTCCCCGCTCTCCCCAGTCTCTCTGTCCCCGCTCTCCCCAGTCTCTCTGTCCCCGGTCTCTGCCAGATCCAGGGTTAATCACTAGGGTTGCAAAATTAAGAAAAGGTTCCTAAAGTTCCCTGTTTTTTTCCAGAATCTTCTCAGTTGAAAGATTCCCTTCCTGCTTATTCATCTCTGATTCAGGGAATCCTCTAGCTGGGATATCGGGCCAAAAAACAGGAAGCTGTTTTGGGGGATTGTTCTCAGAAGTTCGCAACATGTATTTGCCCAGTGTTATGACATTGTCAGTGTAATGGCTTCCTTGCAGGTAGTAACTGTGTTTTTCTCTATTCTAGTGGAGGCGCTGACGTTCCCTCCCTCCTCAGGAAAGTCCTTCATCATGGGTCCTGATGAGAACATGGAGGCTGAACTGGGGCTGGGACTGGGGGAGTTGGCTGGTCTTACCGTCGCCAACGAGGCTGATAGCTTGGCGTACGACGTAAGTAGCACCTCTGAGTACTATAATACAATCAGAAGTCTCATTCCTGTTCCCAAGAACTCTCTAAGGCTAACCGCCACGATGGCTACCGTCCTGTAGCGCTCACATCTGAAGGTACATGACTCAATTATTATGGTGGTGGGAGATTATAGTATGGTTTTTAAATACTTCAATGGGCCGTAAATGGAAATCACATTACAAACTTATCAACCTCATGCACTTAAAGACATGATGAATATTATTCATATATTGGAACTAGTGGATATATGGAGGCTTAAATATCAAGCTATTTGTCTCGACTACTTTCTTAGGTCATTCTCGCTGGCACCAAATGTTTGATAGGGGACAAAATGCGGGCGGTCCCATAAAATAATTGGAATACACATTATTCTTACAGATTTTCCACGAGGATATTGGAGACTTGCTTAAAACCAGGACAGAATGACTGACTCGTTCCCTACGTACCATAGGTACAGCAGATCCCATTATTGTATGGGACACTCTTAAATGTGCCTTCAGAGGCCATGCAATTCAGTACTCATCTACAATACAAAAACTATTTAGGTCAGAAGAGTTCATATTAACAAAGGAAAATGGAAAGACTAACAGTACAGTTAGATAGCAATAAAAACGGTTCCATAGAGGCACAGAATAAGTTAGAGGAAAAAGAAATGGAGGAACTTATTCCAGAAAGATACAGTGTAATAATAATTTGGTGCATTTCTCCCCATATTCCATCCAGTTTGCTTTATTTTTAAATAAGGGGATATTTTTTAAATAAAGCAAACTGGATGGAATATGGGGAGAAATGCACCAAATTATTTTCTAATCTTCAGCATAGAAATGCTACCCAAAATAATATACTAAAACTTGTTAAAAATTTATTTTATATATATTTTTATTTATTTTACCTTTATTTAACTAGGCAAGTCGGTTAAGAACAAATTCTTATTTTCAATGACGGCCTTGGAACAGTGGGGTTAACTACCTTGTTCAGGGGCAGAACGACAGATTTTTACCTTGTCAGCTCGGGGATTCGATCTTGCAACCTTTCGGTTACTAGTCACATGCTTTAACTACTAGACTACCTGTCGCCCCAGATGACGGAGTCATCCATGATTCACCAAACGAGGTTTTGAAAGAAGCAAAGTACTTTAAGCATATGTTTTCATTTCAGTCTCCTCCATCTTCAATAAACAAAGTTAATTGTAAGGATTTTTTGTTTCTTCCTACTAATAGAGTAAAATGAACATCCGTACAGACCTTCACTGATGTGAAGACCTAATTACAGAGAAGGGACTTCTAGATGCAATTAAAGCCTTCAAGTCTGGGGAAATCTCCAGGCCTGGATGGCATTATTAGCTAGTTGAGGTATATCAAATATTTTTCGATGTCCTCAAAAGGTCTGTTATTAGCATGTTTTAGCCACTCCTGTAAAAAACTGTAGATTATCAGATACTCAACATGAAGGTTCTGATTATATTATTACTGAAGCAGGTTCCTGGTGGTAAATAGAAAGATCCAGTCCACCTATAAGAAACTGGAGACCCCTTACACATCAGTGTTGTGATGCTGAAATGCTCAGGACATAGAAATAAAATGGTATTGTCGGATAATCATCATTTTAATCAGACAGTTTTTTTTTTTTTTTTTTTTTTTTTTTTTTTTACAGTGCATTGGGAAAGTATTCAGACCCCTTGACTTTTTCCACATTTTGTTACGTTACAGCCTTATTCTACAATGGATTCAGTACGTTTTTCTCATCAATCTACACACAATACCCCATAATGACATCACAATAGCCCATAATGACATCACAATAGCCCATAATGACATCACAATAGCCCATAATGACATCACAATACCCCATAATGACATCACAATACCCCATAATGACAGTGAAAACAGGTTTTTAAGAAATGTTTGCAAATTTATCAAATAAAAACTGAAATACCTTATTTACATAAGTATTCAGACAATTTGCTATGAGACTCGAAATTGATCTCAGGTGCACCCTGTTTCCATTGATCATCCTTGAGATGTTTCTCCAACTTGATTGGAGTCCAAATGTGGTAAATTCAAGTGATTGGACATGATTTGGAAAGGCACACACCTGTTTATATAAGGTCCCACAGTTGACAGTGCATGTCAGCTGTGGGACCTTATAAAATTAGATTAAAGAACCTGATAAACGCCTTATGGAACAGCAGGGACTGTGAAGCAACACAAACATTGGCATACACATGCGCGCACACACACACACACGATAACATACGCACTATACATACACATGGATTTAGTACTGTAGATATGTGGTAGTGGTGGAGGGGCCTGAGGTCACACAGTGTGTTGTGAAATCTGTGAATGTATTGTAATGTTTTTAAAATTGTACAAACTTTCTTAATTTTGCTGGACCTCAGGAAGAGTAGCAGCTGCTTTGGCAGCAGCTAAGGGGAATCCATAATAAATACAAATGTCAGTGCAAAAACCAAGCCATGAGGTCGAAGGAATTGTCCGTAGAGCTCCGAGACAGGATTGTGTCGAAGCACAGATCTGGGGAAGGGTACCAAAACATTTGTGCAGCATTGAAGGTCCCCAAGAAAAGAATAGTGGCCTCATTCATTCTTAAATGGAAAAAGTTTGGAACCACCAAGACTCTTCCTAGAGCTGGCTGCCCTGCCAAACTGAGCAATCAGGGGAGAAGGGCCTTGGTCAGGCAGGTGATCAAGAACCTGATGGTCACTCTGACAGAGCTCCAGAGTTCCTCTGTTGAGATGGGAGAACCTTCGAGAAGGAAAACCTTCTTGGCATCTCCACCAATCAGTGGCCAGACAGAAGCCACTCCTCAGTAAAAGGCACATGACAGCCTGCTTGGACTTTGCCAAAAGGCACCTAAAGGACTCTGACCATGAGAAACAAGATTCTCTGGTCTGATGAAACCAAGATTGAACTTTCAACTGAAGATTGAAACCAAAACTTAAGATTGAACTTTTTGTCCTCAATGCCAAGCGTCACGTCTAGAAGAAACCTGGCACAAGCCCTACGGTGAAACATGGTGGTGGCAGCATCATGCTATGGGGATGTTTTTCAGCATCAGAGACTGGGAGACTAGTTAGGATCGAGGGAAAGATGAACAGAGCAAAGTACAGAGAGATCCTTGATGAAAACATGCTCCAGAGTGCTCAGGACTTCAGACTGGGGTGAAGGTTCACCTTCCAACAGGACAATGACCTTAAGCACACAGTCAAGATAACACAGGAGTGGCTTTGGGGCAAGTCTGAATGTCATTGAGTGGACCAGCCAGAGCCCGGACTTGAACCCGATAGAACATCTCTGGAGAGACCTGAAAATAGCTGTGCAGCAACGCTCCCCATCCAACCTGACAGAGCTTGAGAGAATCTGCAGAGAAGAATGGGAGAAACTCCCCAAATACAGGTGCGCCAAGCTTGTAGCGTCATACCCAAGAAGACTTGAGGCTGTAATTGCTGCCAAAGGTGCTTCAACAAAGTACTGAGTAAAGGGTCTGAATACTTGTATTAAAAATAAAAAACTGAAATTACATTTACACATTTGCTTTGTCATTATGGGGATAACAAAAAAAACAATTTAATCAATTTTAGAATAAGGCTGTAACAAAATGTGGAAAAATTCAAGGGGTCTGAATGCTTTCAGACACTGAATGGTGTTCATTGACTACAACTCAGCGTTCAACATCATTGTTCCCTCAAAGCTCATCACTAAGCTAAAGGACTCTGGGACTAAACACCTCCCTCTGTAACTGGATCCTGGACTTCCTGACGGGCCGCCCCCCGGTGGTGAGGTTAGGCAACAACACATCCGCCACACTGACCCTCAACATGGGTGTGTGCTAATTCCCCTCCTGTACTCCCCGTTCACCCACGACTGCGTGGCCACTCACGACTCCCAACACCATCATCAAGTTTGCCGACGACACAACGGTGGTAGCCCTGATCACTGGTAACGATGAGACAGCCTATAGGGAGGAGGTCAGTGACCTGGCAGTGTGGTGTCAGAGCAACAACCTCTCCCTCAACGTCAGTCAGACCAAGGAGCTGATCGTGGACTACAGGAAACGGAAGGGCGATCACGCCCCCATCCACATTGACGATGGAGTGGAGCGGGTCGAGAGCTTCAAGTTCCTCGGTGTCCAAATCACTAAGGACTTAAAATGGTCCTCACAGTCGTGAGGAAGGAGCGACTGCACCTCTTCCCCCTCAGGAGGTTGAACAAAATCCTCAGTTCCAAAGCTGCACCATCAAACGCATCTTGATTGGCTGCGTCACTGCTTGGTACAGCAACTGCACTGCCCTCGATTGGGTGGTGAGTAACGGCCCAGTACGTCACTGGGGCCGAGCCTCCTGCCACCCAGGCCCTGTATATCAGGTGGTGTGAAAGGAAGGCCCGGACTCCAGCCAACCAAGCGATCTCTGCTTCCGCTGAATATTTACATTACTGACGTCTGAATATATACATTACTGACGTCTGAATATATACATTACTGATGTCTGAATATATACATTACTGATGTCTGAATATATATATATATATTACTGATGTCTGAATATATACATGACTGATGTCTGAATATATACATTACTGACGTCTGAATATATACATTACTGACGTCTGAATATATACAGTGGGGAGAACAAGTATTTGATACACTGCCGATTTTGCAGGTTTTCCTACTTACAAAGCATGTAGAGGTCTGTAATTTTTATCATAGGTACACTTCAACTGTGAGAGACGGAATCTAAAACAAAAATCCAGAAAATCACATTGTATGATTTTAAAATAATTTATTTGCATTTTATTGCATGACATAAGTATTTGATCACCTACCAACCAGTAAGAATTCCGGCTCTCACAGACCTGTTAGTTTTTCTTTAAGAAGCCCTCCTGTTCTCCACTCGTTACCTGTATAAAAGACACCTGTCCACACACTCAATCAAACAGATTCCAACCTCTCCACAATGGCCAAGACCAGAGAGCTGTGTAAGGACATCAGGGATAAAATTGTAGACCTGCACAAGGCTGGGATGGGCTACAGGACAATAGGCAAGCAGCTTGGTGAGAAGGAAACAACTTGGCGCAATTATTAGAAAATGGAAGAAGTTCAAGATGACGGTCAATCACCCTCGGTCTGGGGCTCCATGCAAGATTTCACCTCGTGGGGCATCAATGATCATGAGGAAGGTGAGGGATCAGCCCAGAACTACACGGCAGGACCTGGTCAATGACCTGAAGAGAGCTGGGACCACAGTCTCAAAGAAAACCATTAGTAACACACTACGCTGTCATGGATTAAAATCCTGCAGCGCACGCAAGGTCCCCCTGCTTAAGCCAGTGCATGTCCAGGCCTGTCTGAAGTTTGCCAATGACCATCTGGATGATCCAGAGGAGGAATGGGAGAAGGTCATGTGGTCTGATGAGACAAAAATAGAGCTTTTTGGTCTAACTCCACTCGCCGTGTTTGGAGGAAGAAGAAGTATGAGTACAACCCCAAGAACACCATCCCAACCGTGAAGCATGGAGGTGGAAACATCATTCTTTGGGGATGCTTTTCTGCAAAGGGGACAGGACGACTGCACCGTATTGAGGGGAGGATGGATGGGGCCATGTATCGCGAGATCTTGGCCAACAACCTCCTTCCCTCAGTAAGAGCATTGAAGATGGGTCGTGGCTGGGTCTTCCAGCATGACAACGACACGAAACACACAGCCATGGCAACTAAGGAGTGGCTCCGTAAGAAGCATCTCAAGGTCCTGGAGTGGCCTAGCCAGTCTCCAGACCTGAACCCAATAGAAAATCTTTGGAGGGAGCTGAAAGTCCGTATTGCCCAGCGACAGCCCCGAAACCTGAAGGATCTGGAGAAGATCTGTAGGGAGGAGTGGGCCAAAATCCCTGCTGCAGTGTGTGCAAACCTAGTCAAGAACTACAGGAAACGTATGATCTCTGTAATTGCAAACAAAGGTTTCTGTACCAAATATTAAGTTCTGCTTTTCTGATGTATCAAATACTTATGTCATGCAATAAAATGCAAATTAATTACTTAAAAATCATACAATGTGATTCTCTGGATTTTTGTTTTAGATTCCGTCTCTCATAGTTGAAGTGTACCTATGATAAAAATTACAGACCTCTACATGCTTTGTAAGTAGGAAAACCTGCAAAATCGGCAGTGTATCAAATACTTGTTCTCCCCACTGTACATTACTGACGTCTGAATATATACATTACTGACGTCTGAATATTTAGATTACTGACGTCTGAATATATATACATTACTGACGTCTGAATATATACATTACTGACGTCTGAATATTTACATTACTGACGTCTGAATATATTTACATTACTGACGTCTGAATATATTTACATTACTGACGTCTGAATATATTTACATTACTGACGTCTGAATATATTTACATTACTGACGTCTGAATATATACATTACTGACGTCTGAATATTTACATTACTGACGTCTGAATATATTTACATTACTGACGTCTGAATATATACATTACTGACGTCTGAATATATTTACATTACTGACGTCTGAAAATATATATTTGACATTACTGACGTCTGAATATATTTACATTACTGACGTCTGAATATATTTACATTACTGACGTCTGAATATATTTACATTACTGACGTCTGAATATATTTACATTACTGACGTCTGAATATATTTACATTACTGACGTCTGAATATATTTACATTACTGACGTCTGAATATATTTACATTACTGACGTCTGAATATATTTACATTACTGACGTCTGAATATTTACATTACTGACGTCTGAATATTTACATTACTGACGTCTGAATATATACATTACTGACGTCTGAATATATACATTACTGACGTCTGAATATATACATTACTGACGTCTGAATATTTACGTTACTGATGTCTGTCCACTCAATACCTTCCTCAACTACAGGAAGCACTTGCACACTAAATGCAGAGATGAAAATGATTGCTGTTGACTTCCACACTTTATCTACCCATAATCCACGGTGTTTCCCTTCCTCAGATGTCCAACAGCAAGGATGCCCTGAGGAGGACGTGGAACCCCAAGTTGACCCTGCGGAGCCACTTTGACGGAATCCGAGGTCTGGCGTTCCACCCCGTAGAACCGGTTCTGGTCACCGCCTCAGAGGACCACACGCTGAAGATGTGGCACCTACAGAAGACTGCCCCCGCGAAGAAGTAAGACTGACCTGACCTGTGTCTACTTAACTAAAGTAGAGACTTAGACTAGAGACATTCCTCTCACCGGGTTTCGGAGTCCAATTCCTCATTGGGGAGAATTGGAATTTCAATTTACTTCCTGAATTTAATAAATGAAATTGGAATGGACTCAACCTGGTGAGAATAATGTCTTGCTCAAAAAAATGTATTTGACCTTTTATACAGTCCAGATTGTCTACAAGTCACTATTTGTCTCGGTCTTTATCTCCAGGAATGCCTCTGTAGATGTGGAACCCATGTACACGTTCAGGGCCCACCAGGGTGCAGTGCTGTGTGTTGTGATGAGCAGTACAGGAGAGCAGTGTTTCAGTGGAGGGCTGGACGGGACCATTCAGAGCTGGAACACACCTAACCCTAACCTCGACCCATACGATTCATACGGTAAGAACCTAACCCTAACCTCGACCCATACGATTCATACGGTAAGAACCTAACCCTAACCTCGACCCATACGATTCACACGGTAAGAACCTAACCCTAACCTCGACCCATACGATTCATACGGTAAGAGCCTAACCCTAACCTCGACCCATACGATTCTTACGGTAAGAACCTAACCCTAACCTCGACCCATACGATTCATACGGTAAGAACCTAACCCTAACCTCGACCCATACGATTCATACGGTAAGAACCTAACCCTAACCTCGACCCATACGATTCATACGGTAAGAACCTAACCCTAACCTCGACCCATACGATTCATACGGTAAGAACCTAACCCTAACCTCGACCCATACGATTCATACGGTAAGAACCTAACCCTAACCTAGACCCATACGATTCACACGGTAAGAACCTAACCCTAACCTCGACCCATACGATTCACACGGTAAGAACCTAACCCTAACCTCGACCCATACGATTCATACGGTAAGAACCTAACCCTAACCTAGACCCATACGATTCACACGGTAAGAACCTAACCCTAACCTAGACCCATACGATTCATACGGTAAGAACCTAACCCTAACCTCGACCCATACGATTCACACGGTAAGAACCTAACCCTAACCTCGACCAATACGATTCATACGGTAAGAACCTAACCCTAACCTCGACCCATACGATTCATACGGTAAGAACAGAGGTCTTGCTGGCTGCCTATATCTCTCTCGCGGGCTCCCTGTCTCTCTCTCGGGGCTCCCTGTCTCTCTCTCGCGGGCTCCCTGTCTCTCTCTCGCGGGCTCCCTGTCTCTCTCTCGCGGGCTCCCTGTCTCTCTCTCGCGGGCTCCCTGTCTCTCTCTCGGGGCTCCCTGTCTCTCTCTCGCGGGCTCCCTGTCTGTCTCTCTCTCGCGGGCTCCCTGTCTCTCTCTCTCTCGCGGGCTCCCTGTCTCTCTCTCTCTCGCGGGCTCCCTGTCTCTCTCTCTCTCGCGGGGCTCCCTGTCTCTCTCTCTCTCGCGGGGCTCCCTGTGTCTCTCTCTCTCGCGGGGCTCCCTGTCTCTCTCTCTCTCGCGGGCTCCCTGTCTCTCTCTCTCTCGCGGGGCTCCCTGTCTCTCTCTCTCTCGCGGGGCTCCCTGTCTCTCTCTCTCTCGCGGGCTCCCTGTCTCTCTCTCTCTCGCGGGGCTCCCTGTCTCTCTCTCTCTCGCGGGCTCCCTGTCTCTCTCTCTCTCGCGGGCTCCCTGTCTCTCTCTCTCTCGCGGGCTCCCTGTCTCTCTCTCTCTCACGGGCTCCCTGTCTCTCTCTCTCTCGCGGGCTCCCTGTCTCTCTCTCTCTCGCGGGGCTCCCTGTCTCTCTGTCTCTCTCGCGGGCTCCCTGTCTCTCTGTCTCTCTCGCGGGGCTCCCTGTCTCCCTGTCTCTCTCGCGGGCTCCCTGTCTCTCTCTCGCGGGGCTCCCTGTCTCTCTCTCTCTCGCGGGCTCCCTGTCTCTCTCTCTCTCGCGGGGCTCCCTGTCTCTCTCTCTCTCGCGGGCTCCCTGTCTCTCTCTCTCTCGGGGCTCCCTGTCTCTCTCTCTCTCGCGGGCTCCCTGTCTCTCTCTCTCTCGCGGGCTCCCTGTCTCTCTCTCTCTCACGGGCTCCCTGTCTCTCTCTCTCTCGCGGGCTCCCTGTCTCTCTCTCTCTCGCGGGCTCCCTGTCTCTCTCTCTCTCGCGGGGCTCCCTGTCTCTCTGTCTCTCTCGCGGGCTCCCTGTCTCTCTGTCTCTCTCGCGGGGCTCCCTGTCTCTCTCTCTCTCGCGGGCTCCCTGTCTCTCTCTCTCTCGCGGGTTGCTCTCTGTCGGTTTCTCTTCTTCCCTTTTGTAAGAATGTTTTAAGACACAACGCAGAGGACTAGAGGTCAATAGGGAAGTAACGATCAATGGAAATGTTTTTCAGTTCAACATCTGTTTAAAATCTGTGTAGCGGATTCAGTCCTGGACTCATAGCTACGTTTTAGCAAGTTTTCATTGGTTCAAATGGTCTACACGTTGAGCCTGAAACAGGATACTTGTTATTTGGCCATTGGCCCCATTTTACTGCAAGGTTTTCTAATTGGTCAGCCACAGGCTAGGTTTGGGAGTTATAAATTACATCACGTCCCTTTGTTCCGTGGAGAAACACTGAGGACAGGGAAGAATGATCATCTACTTCTCAGCATAGCATCTTTGATTCGTTCTCTTTGAATAAACCTATTTTTCTCCCCCTGATTTGCTTTTTTTGGCGGGGGGGGGTCTGTGTTATTGAAGAGTAACATAAACTGCTAACACTTTGTCTCTCTCTCTCAACATGTGTAATAGAGCCGTCTGTCCTGCGTGGGGCGCTGTGTGGTCATACTGACTCGGTGTGGGGTCTGGTGTACAGTGGTGTTCATCAGAGACTCCTGTCTTGCTCTGGAGACGGCACCGTCAGGCTGTGGGACGCGTCCAGTACCAAGCCTGCCCTGGCCACCTTCCAGAATACAGGTACACACAGACAGGTTCTGGGACACCTCCAGTACCAAGCCTGCCCTGGCCACCTTCCAGAATACAGGTACACACAGACAGGTTCTGGGACACCTCCAGTACCAAGCCTGCCCTGGCCACCTTCCAGAATACAGGTACACACAGACAGGTTCTGGGACACCTCCAGTACCAAGCCTGCCCTGGCCACCTTCCAAAATACAGGTACACACAGACAGGTTCTGGGACACCTCCAGTACCAAGCCTGCCCTGGCCACCTTCCAGAATACAGGTACACACAGACAGGTTCTGGGACACCTCCAGTACCAAGCCTGCCCTGGCCACCTTCCAGAATACAGGTACACACAGACAGGTTCTGGGACACCTCCAGTACCAAGCCTGCCCTGGCCACCTTCCAGAATACAGGTACACACAGACAGGTTCTGGGACACCTCCAGTACCAAGCCTGCCCTGGCCACCTTCCAGAATACAGGTACACACAGACAGGTTCTGGGACACCTCCAGTACCAAGCCTGCCCTGGCCACCTTCCAGAATACAGGTACACACAGACAGGTTCTGGGACACCTCCAGTACCAAGCCTGCCCTGGCCACCTTCCAGAATACAGGTACACACAGACAGGTTCTGGGACGCCTCCAACACCAACCCAGCCCTGGCACACTGTCATTTTTCTCCCCTGTTCATTTTCTGTATTTTGGAATTCCTATTAACATGATCTTGCACTTCATGAATTGTGTTTTGTATGTTCATGATATAAAAATTCTGTGGTGAAATCAACTGATATGTGACTTTTAACGGAATAGTGAGTCAATGTGATGAGTAAGAGGATACGTTGACCGGTAGGAACTAGTGATGTTTTAACCCAGAGAATGTCGTGCGTTTCGTCTTGCTTCCCGCTTCAGAATTTGGCGTGCCGTCCTCAGTGGACCTGGTCTGCAGTGACCCCGCCCACATGGTGACATCGTTCACCAGCGGTCAGATTGGCCTGTTCAACATGGAGACACAGCAACTGGTGCTCAGCCTGGAGTCTGCTGCAGAGACGGGTAGGTCTGGAGGGAGGGGAGGGGAGCAGGAAGAGGGGTGGGAGGCAGGAGGTGGGGAGGGAGGGGAGCAGGGAGAGGGGTGGGAGGCAGGAGGTGGGGAGGGAGGGAAGCAGGAAGAGGGGTGGGAGGTGGGGAAGGAGGGGAGCAGGAAGAGGGGTGGGAGGGAGGGGAGCAGGAAGAGGGGTGGGAGGCAGGGGGGGGGAGGGAGGGGAGCAGGAAGAGGGGTGGGAGGCAGGAGGTGGGGAGGGAGGGGAGCAGGAAGAGGGGTGGGAGGGAGGGGAGCAGGAAGAGGGGTGGGAGGCAGGAGGTGGGGAGGGAGGGGAGCAGGAAGAGGGGTGGGAGGGAGGGGAGCAGGAAGAGGGGAGCAGGAAGAGGGGTGGGAGGGAGGGGAGCAGGAAGAGGGGTGGGAGGCAGGAGGTGGGGAGGGAGAGGAGCAGGAAGAGGGGTGGGAGGCAGGAGGTGGGGAGGGAGAGGAGCAGGAAGAGGGGTGGGAGGCAGGAGGTGGGGAGGGAGGGGAGCAGGAAGAGGGTTGGGAGGGAGGAGGTGGGGAGGGAGGGGAGCAGGTAGAGGGGTGGGAGGGAGGGGAGGAGGTGGGGAGGGAGGGAGGGAGGGGAGCAGGAGGAGGTGGGGAGGGAGGGGAGCAGGAAGAGGGTTGGGAGGGAGGAGGTGGGGAGGGAGGGGAGCAGCAGGAGGAGGTGGGGAGGGAGGGGAGGAGGTGGGGAGGGAGGGGAGCAGGAAGAGGGTTGGGAGGGAGGAGGTGGGGAGGGAGGGGAGCAGGAAGAGGGGTGGGAGGGAGGGGAGCAGGAAGAGGGGTGGGAGGGAGGAGGTGGGACGGGAGCGAGATGGTCAGATTGGCCTGTTCATCCTGGAGTCTGCTGCAGAGACTGATAGGTCTGGAAGGAGGGGAGAGGAGCAGGAAGAGGGGTGGGAGGGATGGTCAGATTGGCCTGTTCAACAAGGACTCAATCTCTCCCCAGGTACCCGCTGTCTGATCAACAAGGTGCTGAGTCACCCCACCCTCCCCATCACCATCACCGCTGAAGAGGACAGACACATCAAGTTCTTCGACAACAACACAGGTTACACATTACATACAAACGTGTCCTCCACCCAGAACTAAGTAGGATCTCAGTGGTCCTCCATCAGTCCCTACTCTGGCAGTCGTCCACTTCTTACACCTCTTGATCCAGTTTGGTTTAACACAGCAGTTTGTTTTTAAAAGTAGAGTGAGGACACTTAAACTGATGCGTTCACAGAAAGCAGAAACATATAAAATTAACAAATGTTGTCAATTTGAACTCTTCAGGAAAGCTGATCCACTCAATGGTGGCCCACCTGGATGCTGTTACCAGTCTAGCTGTCGACCCCAACGGGCTCTATCTGATGTCTGGCAGTAAGTAGCTAACAACTCTCAATAACAACGATGTCTAACATTCTTAGCTAGATATTATATTCATTCTGCATGCAATGGTAGGAGAGTCCTATGTGAGGATATGACAGACCTTATAAAACAGGAGAGGGCCTAGAGCTGAGCCCTGGGGGACACCAGAGCTGTATACTTTATTAGAACAGGAGAGGGCCTAGAGCTGAGCCCTGGGGGACACCAGAGCTGTATACTTTAAAGAACAGGATAGGGCCTAGAGCTGAGCCCTGGGGGACACCAGAGCTGTATACTTTAAAGAACAGGATAGGGCCTAGAGCTGAGCCCTGGGGGACACCAGAGCTGTATACTTTAAAGAACAGGAGAGGGCCTAGAACTGAGCCCTGGGGGACACCAGAACAGGAGAAGGTCTAGAACTGAGCCCTGGGGGACACCAGAACAGGAGAGGGCCTAGAGCTGAGCCCTGGGGGACACCAGAGCTGTATACTTTAAAGAACAGGAGAGGGCCTAGAACTTTATGTAAACTGCCTTGTCGCCCAACTACTGTTCACCTTCCTCTCCCCTCCCTCAGGTCATGACTGCTCTATTCGTCTGTGGAACCTGGAAACTAAGACGTGTATCCAGGAGTTTACAGCTCACAGGAAGAAGAATGATGAGTCTATCCATGACGTGGCCTTCCACCCCTCTAAGGCCTACATCGCCTCCGCCGGGGCCGACGCTCTCGCCAAGGTGTTCGTATGACGAGGACCAATCAGCCCACCGACACAGCCTCCCAGCACCAGGGATCAATAGAGACACAGGAGGGGCGGGACCGTAAAAAAGGGCGTGTGAGGTTCCACGCAGACTTTCCCTCACACATATCACCTCTCACACTACTGGTTCCCTGTTTTGACTGGTGGATGATGCAGCCAATAGCCACTTCCAAGCCCCAGACTTCTAGGCCCGCCTCCAGAGGGATAGGGCCAGGGCTGTGGTTGGCTCAGAGGTCTGTTAGGGGAACTGCGATTGGGCACAAGACTTCCTCATCCCTGTGCAATCCAGGCAGGCCCCTTGGGTATGACCGGCCACAGAGACCGTCTTTCTCGAATCCGGGGGCCAATGAACACCCACACAGACTGATACTATTGTCTTATGCTCTGTCTTCCCTTCACAGCTAGCGAGGGCGTTGAAGACAGACAGGGTCTTCCCTTCACAGCTAGCGAGGGCGTTGAAGACAGACAGGGTCTTCCCTTCACAGCTAGCGAGGGCGTTGAAGACAGACATATGTTTTTATAGTGTAGACTCCCTAGAGAAGATGGAGCACCATGCCCTACCCCCTCCTCATGTCGTCATGCCCATTAACCAGAAACCCCAAGCCCCCCCCCCCCATTTCCCCAATCTCTAGGCCCAGACTTCTCCCCTCAGATCAGGGTAGACTGTCTGCTCCTTGGTCCCTCCTCTCCTTCTCCTCCAAGTCAGTTTCAGTGATGGAGATGCTGGCTGTCTTGGATGGAAGCATCTCGCTTTTCCCCTTCTGCTTCCAAGGCTGACTCTGTCTCCCCAGTCTCTGCCCACCCGCCAGCCAGCCAGTTTCTCTCTCTGCTTTCCTTTTAAAAATACTTATTGAAAAATGTGCCTTTGCTTTAAAAAAAAAAAAAAAAAAAAAGGTCTTGAAACAAAAGTTATTTTACAGAGCATCTGTTTTTGCGGGGGCGGGGGAGGGGGAGGGGGGAGACAGAGTTGATAGGGCAAGGTTGTCACGATGGTGTCCATTTTAACAAAAAATATTGGATGTAGAATTTCAAATACTTATAATAAACAAAATATATATTAAGTCTTAAAACTGACTGTGCTGAAGTGAGTTTGAGTGCTCATTTTTTTTTATATATATAAAAAGCATGGGTGGAAATAAGCCTTGTCCCAGATCTGTTTGTTCTGTCTTGCCATTGACCATATAGGAGTTGAAAAGACTGCACTAACAGGTCTGGGACCAGGGTAGAAGGGAATCGGCCAAACCGGGCAGAGCTAATACAGACGATCAAGTTAATATTTCCTATTTGTTAGAAGAATTCCTTGTTATAAAACTGTGTACACTGCAACAACAACAAAAAGTTCAATTACAAATACATGTTTCCAAAGTCAACCATCTGGTTCTACAATAGGAGGTTTAAGTATGTAGTAACAGATGTTGGTTCATCTTTACAATACCAGCCACTGAGTTTGGTCTGCAGTGTGCTCAGTGGCCACTAAGTCTCAGAGTAGGGGGTTAGCATCTCAAATGACACCCTATTCCCTATATAGTGCACTCATTTTAGGGTCCTGGTCAAAAGTAGTGCACTAATATAGGGAATAGGGTGCCATTGGAGATGCTATCCCCGAGAGCTGTATTTACAGTATACGCTGTAGTACAGTACAATATGTTATATTCGTACAACAGGCAACTCATTTTTAGTTCCACAAATCCATCCAAATATCCATCTAAACTTACAAGTTCAAATGAGCTATTTTCTCAGACTGTAACAGTCACTGGTTTGTATATGAAAAGTCTGTTCTCATTAAAACTGCTGTAAAAATGAGAGATTTTACAAGCTGTGAATTGAGAGAGCCGGAGGAGGACGTTTGATTCTGTCTGATTTTACAACAACGTATTCGTTGTAGAGAAATGTTATGATTTTTCTTCCTGCAGTATTGTGTCTCCTCTAGTTCCTGTATCTTTCCCCAAAAATCCCAGTTGTTTTGGAGATCCTGTTTGGAGGATGTTCTTATTCCCTCATGATTGGGGCTTCCGAGTGACGCAGCATCTCAGACACCCTGGTTCGAATCCAGGCTGTATCACAACCCGGCCGTGAATGGGAGTCCCGTAGGGCGGCGCACAATTGGCCCAGCGTCGTCCGGGTTTGGCCCGGTGTCGGCCATCATTGTAAATAAGAATTTGTTCTTAACTGACTTGCCTAGTTAAATAAAGAAATGATTCCCAGAATCTTCCAACTGGGAATCTTGGGAATTTTGCAGTCTTTTCTCTTAGTGGTGTGTGTTGTATGTAATGTTGTATGGTATAGAACAGGAACGATAGTATAGAGACAGCAGTCCAGTCCAAAACTATGATACATTACTAGAATCTAATATAGCTACACACACATGTATATAGATTTAAAGTTTTTGCATACGATTAACATCGACCTCTTCTGTCACTGAAGAACATCACAACAATGTTTTATTTTATTATAATTTTATTAAAAATCGCATTTAAAATATTGATCAAATATGTATTTTTGAAAATGACAAGCAAAAAGGCTTTTTAATATGCATATGTACAAACAGGATAAAAACTAAAAACAGGGAGGTTATATAAATACTCTGAACAAACCAATATCAACCATGTGAACAAGAAGGAAGCAAAGCTGGGTTGTGTTCATTAGTCACCCAATGGATGAAAATGGACTGAAACAGGGAGAAACTACTTGAATCTGTCCAATAAGAAACTCATTTTCATTTTTTCCCTTGTTAAATGTTTTTGCTACGATGTGCGCTAATGAATACGACCCTGGTTTAGTTTGTGAGGAACACTGTTAAGGTTAAAAGTATTAAAGTTTGATCTATTTATAGGTACAGTATCAGAGCTGGAGGAAAACTACTCTCTCGAAGCGTTTCTTTGACCATGTGTTACATTGACCATGTGTTCATTTGACCATGTGTTCATTTGACCATGTGTTCATTTTCCATAAATAAAGAGTGAACTGTTCAATTGTTTTGATTTAAAGACAGTTGTTAGGAGGCAGTTAGAGTTACCAAGTAAGACATGTTTTCTAATTGGAAATGCGAAAAGCTGCTAAAGATGTTACGTTCAGGTTTATACCCGCGCTTGTTAGCCGCTAACATGCTAAATCATTAGTATGGCCCCTTCAGGTTTATACCTGCGCTTGTTAGCCGCTAACATGCTAAATCATTAGTATGGTCTTTCAGGTTTAAACCCGCGCTTGTTAGCCGCTAACATGCTAAATCATTAGTATGGCCCCTTCAGGTTTATACCTGCGCTTGTTAGCTGCTAACATGCTAAATCATTAGTATGGTCTTTCAGGTTTAAACCTGTGCTTGTTAGCCGCTAACATGCTAAATCATTAGTATGGCCCCTTCAGGTTTATACCCGCGCTTGTTAGCTGCTAACATGCTAAGTCAGAAGTATGGCCCCTTCAGGTTTAAACCCGTTCTTGTTAGCCGCTAACATACGTATGGTCCCTTCAGTTTTTGTGGATTAAATGTTGTTATATGGCTTTCACTTCCAAAGTTATCAGTCAGCATGCATCAATAACAGCACAATGTCCTTAAGATCAAATATCTCCTCTATAAAAGACCACACAGTATACACACACACACGGTCAAATTCTGATGAGAAGACCATAATGTGGAGACCATAATGTGGAGACCATAATGTGGAGACCATAATGTGGAGACCATAATGTGGAGACCATAATGAGGAGACCATAATGAGGAGACCATAATGAGGAGACCATAATGTGAAGACCATAATGTGGAGACCATAATGTGGAGACCATAATGTGGAGACCATAATGTGGAGACCATAATGTGGAGACCATAATATGAAGACCATAATGTGGAGACCATAATGTGGAGTAATTCCCATAATGTGGTCTGATGACATCGGTCCTCTTCACTGATAATTGCAGTCTTATTCCTTTTCCAATCTCCCCGACTGTAAAGCACCATATTGTATTTCTGCACTGTGTTATTAGGCCGTAAGAGGAAGTGCTAAGCACCATGTCCCCATAAGGCTGTTACTCTGTAAGCACCATGTCCCCATAAGGCTGTTACTCTGTAAGCACCATGTCCCCATAAGGCTGTTACTCTGTAAGCACCATGTCCCCATAAGGCTGTTACTCTGTAAGCACCATGTCCCCATAAGGCTGTTACTCTGTAAGCACCATGTCCCCATAAGGCTGTTACTCTGTAAGCACCATGTCCCCATAAGGCTGTTACTCTGTAAGCACCATGTCCCCATAAGGCTGTTACTCTGTAAGCACCATGTCCCCATAAGGCCATGTCCCCATACGGTCATGTTACTCTGTAAGCACCATGTCCCCATAAGGTCATGTTACTCTGTAAGCACCATGTCCC
Source organism: Salvelinus alpinus (assembly GCF_045679555.1). Classification (NCBI taxonomy): domain Eukaryota; kingdom Metazoa; phylum Chordata; class Actinopteri; order Salmoniformes; family Salmonidae; genus Salvelinus; species Salvelinus alpinus. The sequence continues at coordinate 3,834,079 of NC_092088.1, forward strand.
CATACGGCTATGTTACTCTGTAAGCACCATGTCCCCATAAGGCTATGTTACTCTGTAAGCACCATGTCCCCATAAGGCTGTTACTCTGTAAGCACCATGTCCCCATAAGGCTGTTACTCTGTAAGCACCATGTCCCCATAAGGCTGTTACTCTGTAAGCACCATGTCCCCATACGGCTGTTACTCTGTAAGCACCATGTCCCCATAAGGCTGTTACTCTGTAAGCACCATGTCCCCATAAGGCCATGTCCCCATACGGCTATGTTACTCTGTAAGCACCATGTCCCCATACGGCTGTTACTCTGTAAGCACCATGTCCCCATACGGCTATGTTACTCTGTAAGCACCATGTCCCCATACGGCTGTTACTCTGTAAGCACCATGTCCCCATAAGGCCATGTCCCCATACGGCTATGTTACTCTGTAAGCACCATGTCCCCATAAGGCCATGTCCCCATACGGCTATGTTACTCTGTAAGCACCAGATTGTGTGGTGTGTTAAGCCAGAAGAAGTAGTCTAAACATGCTTTATAGTTTTTCCTGTAAGCACCAGGGTTGGGCTCAATTCAAATTTAAGTCAGGAAGTGATTTGAATTTAACATAAAAAATAAAATAAAAAGTTTAACTTTAGCAATTAGTAGTTTTATCCTTTTCAGTTTATTGAGAAGTTGAAAATAAAAGCACTTTTTAAAAATGATTACATTGGAATTTCAGTTTCCTTCCTGAATTGTCGGCCTTAGATTTGGATGGACCTCAACCCTGGTAACCACCACGTCCAGGTAGTTGTACCTTTTGATCAGTTATGTTACATGATTAGGAGTGAGAACATAAAACACCCCCTTGTCCCTGACTGTTATTATAACACCAACAACAGTTGAGATCACATGGCCAAAGTTTAATCGTTGTGATCCAAAGCCTTCACAATTTTTATTTTTTTATTTTTTTTAATTCAGGTTCGTATACCCAATGCCTTTTGCTTCAAACCAATAACCTCCCTTGGGAATTAAACTATTTCCAATTCAGCACCAACTTTTACAACAGTTTTTCATTTGGTAACTTACCGGTAATACATTTTGTAGAGACCCTGTCCTGTCTCCATGATAGTGCAGGACTATATGGACCTACTAATTAGCTTATGGAGATCCTAATAAAATATCTAACCCCCTCCCTACTCCATCGGCAGCCCCTGTTTCAAAACTTTACAAATGTATCCTTCCTTCCTTGTTTCCTTGATATGTAAGCACAGATTTATAAGTATAGGTGTACGTAAGCAAGGTGGGCCTATGGCCCTAGGGGCCTTGTTCAAAAAGTAGTGCACTATATAGGGAATAAGGTGCCCTCTTTGCTCAGCTCAGTTGCGTGGCTGTGAGTTGAACTCCTGACAGATGTTATTGACCACCTTGGGGACGAACTTGTAGAGGCTGTCAAACTCATCTACGAAGTAGGAGTGCTCCTTGTCGGGGTCGGTGGCGATGTACTCCAGCTCGTCCTGCGCTGCCCAGGCGATACCGATGGAGTACGCTATCACACCTGGAGAGAGAGAAGAGAGACGGGTAGTTAGAGACTGGACTAGACTATAACAACTGGGTTAGATTAGATACCGATGGAGTACGCTGTCACACCTGGAGAGAGAGAAGAGAGACGGGTAGTTAGGGACTGGACTAGACTATAACAACTGGGTTAGATTAGATACCGATGGAGTACGCTATCACACCTGGAGAGAGAGAAGAGAGACGGGTAGTTAGGGACTGGACTAGACTATAACAACTGGGTTAGATTAGATACCGATGGAGTACGCTGTCACACCTGGAGAGAGAGAAGAGAGACGGGTAGTTAGGGACTGGACTAGACTATAACAACTGGGTTAGATTAGATACCGATGGAGTACGCTGTCACACCTGGAGAGAGAGAAGAGAGACGGGTAGTTAGGGACTGGACTAGACTATAACAACTGGGTTAGATTAGATACCGATGGAGTACGCTATCACACCTGGAGAGAGAGAAGAGAGACGGGTAGTTAGAGACTGGACTAGTGATAAAGGAATTTAATTCCTATGTTTATCAACCAATTCAATTAAAACACTCATAAATAAGAATTTGTAAGATACTTATCAGCATAAAATGGGCAGAAACCAGTCTTAAAATCAATCAATCAATAGCGTTTATTCTCGAGAGTACTGATCATAATACATTTTACATCAGGTTATATAATAAAGATGTCATAGGTTTTAATGTCCAACCTCCTCTCGGATACAATGGCAATACAGTTCGAGTTCTCATTACTGTCTGCCACCTGTTAAACTATCTACAACCAACTCAAGGTCTTTCCCCTCCCTGGGTAGAGACATCATTCTAGCCTGTCTGAAGATAAACCCATTCTTTCTAACAAGGAACATATTACACTCAGCATTATGATTATAATAAGTTTCATTCATACAGTAACATCTAAGTCAAATGTATACATATTTTAGTCATTTATTCATAAAAATCCCATAACAACTAGACTATAACAACTGGGTTAGATTAGACCGGGAGCGGGCCACATCGGGATTTCAGAAATCGATGGAGGGCAGCACATGTTTTTTAACCGATTTGTTCGTAAAGATTTTGCCAGACAGATAAAAGGCCAGTTATTTGAAAAAATATATACAGTGCATTCAGAAAGTATTCAGACCCCTTGAATTTTTCCACATTTTGTTACAGCCTTATTCTAAAATTGATTAAATCGTTTTTTTTGTTATCCCCATAATGACAAAGCAAATGTGTAAATCTAATTTCAGTTTTTTATTTTTAATACAAGTATTTAGACCCTTTACTCAGTACTTTGTTGAAGCACCTTTGTCAGCGATTACAGCCTCGCGTCTTCTTTGGAATGACTCTACAAGCTCGGCACACCTGTATTTGGGGAGTTTCTCCCATTCTTCTTTGCAGATCTTCTCAAGCTCTGTCAGGTTTGATTGGTAGCGTTGCTGCACAGCTATTTTCAGGTCTCTCCAGAGATGTTCTATCGGCTTCAAGTCTGGGCTCTGGCTGGGCCAGAAGGACATTCAGAGACTTGTCCCGAAGCCACTCCTGCGTTGTCTTGGCAGTGTGCTTAGGGTCGTTGTCCTGTTGGAAGGTGAACGTTCGCCTGAGTGCTCTGGAGCAGGTTTTCATCAAGGATCTCTCTGTACTTTGTTCCGTTCATCTTTCCCTCGATCCTAACTAGTCTCCCAGTCCCTGCCGCTGAAAAACATCCCCACAGCATGATGCTGCCACCACCATGCTTCATCGTAGGGATGGTGCCAGGTTTCCTCCTGATGTGATGCTTGGCATTCAGGCCAAAGAGTTCAATCTTGGTTTCATCAGACCAGAGAATCTTGTTTCTCAAGGTCTGAGAGTCCTTTAGGTGCCTTTCAGCAAACTCATTTTACTGAGGAGTGGCTTCCATCTGGCCACTCTACCATAAAGGCCTGATTGGTGCTGCAGAGAGAGTTGTCCTTCTAGAAGGTTCTCCCTTCTCCACAGATGAACTCTGTCTGAGAGACCATCGGGTTCTGGTCACCTCCCTGACCAGGGCCCTTGTCTTGATGGTTCCAAACTTCTAACATTTAAGAATGACTGTATTCTTGGGGACCTTCAATGCTGCAGACATTTTTGGTACCCTTCCCCAGATCTGTGCCTCGACACAATCCTGAGTTCAGAGTTCTACAGAGAATTCCTTTGACCTCATGGCTTGGCTTTTGCTCTGACATGTACTGTCAACTATGGGACCTTATATAGACAGGTGTGTGCCTTTCCAAATCATGTCCAATCAATTTAATTTACCACAGGTGGACTCCAATCAAGTTGTAGAAACATCAAGGATGATCAATGGAAACAGGATGCAATTTGAGCTCAATTTTGAGACTCATAGCAAAGGGTCTGAATACTTAGGTAAATTATTTTCTAAAAACCTATTTTCACTTAGCTTAGAAACAAGCCACACACACTACATTACCAAAAGTATGTGGACACCTGTTCGTCAAACATCTCAGTCCAAAATCATGGGTATTAATATGGAGATGGTCCCCCCTTTGCTGCTATAACAGCCTCCACTCTTCTGGGAAGGCTTTCCACCAGATGTTGGAACATTGCTGCTATAACAGCCTCCACTCTTCTGGGAAGGCTTTCCACCAGATGTTGGAACATTGCTGCTATAACAGCCTCCACTCTTCTGGGAAGGCTTTCCACTAGATGTTGGAACATTGCTGCTATAACAGCCTCCACTCTTCTGGGAAGGCTTTCCACCAGATGTTGGAACATTGCTGCTATATACAGCCTCCACTCTTCTGGGAAGGCTTTCCACCAGGTGTTGGAACATTGCTGCTATAACAGCCTCCACTCTTCTGGGAAGGCTTTCCACCAGGTGTTGGAACATTGCTGCTACAACAGCCTCCACTCTTCTGGGAAGGCTTTCCACCAGGTGTTGGAACATTGCTGCTATAACAGCCTCCACTCTTCTGGGAAGGCTTTCCACTAGATGTTGGAACATTGCTGCTACAACAGCCTCCACTCTTCTGGGAAGGCTTTCCACTAGATGTTGGAACATTGCTGCTACAACAGCCTCCACTCTTCTGGGAAGGCTTTCCACCAGGTGTTGGAACATTGCTGCTATAACAGCCTCCACTCTTCTGGGAAGGCTTTCCACTAGATGTTGGAACATTGCTGCTATAACAGCCTCCACTCTTCTGGGAATGCTTTCCACCAGGTGTTGGAACATTGCTGCTATAACAGCCTCCACTCTTCTGGGAAGGCTTTCCACCAGATGTTGGAACATTGCTGCTATAACAGCCTCCACTCTTCTGGGAAGGCGTTCCACTAGATGTTGGAACATTGCTGCTATAACAGCCTCCACTCTTCTGGGAAGACTTTCCACCAGATGTTGGAACATTGCTGCTATAACAGCCTCCACTCTTCTGGGAAGGCTTTCCACTAGATGTTGGAACATTGCTGCTATAACAGCCTCCACTCTTCTGGGAAGGCTTTCCACTAGATGTTGGAACATTGCTGCTATAACAGCCTCCACTCTTCTGGGAAGGCTTTCCACTAGATGTTGGAACATTGCTGCTATAACAGCCTCCACTCTTCTGGGAAGGCTTTCAACTAGATGTTTTAACATTGCTGCTATAACAGCCTCCACTCTTCTGGGAAGGCTTTCCACTAGATGTTGGAACATTGCTGCTATAACAGCCTCCACTCTTCTGGGAAGGCTTTCCACTAGATGTTGGAACATTGCTGTGGGGACTTGCTTCCATTCAGCCAAGAGCATTCGTGAGGTCGGGTACTGATGTTGGGCGATAAGGCCTGGCTCGCAGTCTGAGTTCCAATTCATCCCGAAGGTGTTCGATGGGTTTGAGGTCAGGGCTCTGTGCAGGCCAGTCAAGTTCTTCCACACCGATCTCAACAAACCATTTCTGTGTGGTCCTCACTTTGTGCACTGAGGCATTGTCATGCTGAAACAGGAAAGCTGTTGCCATAAAGTTGGAACACAGAATCGTCTAGAATGTCATTGTATGCTGTAGTGTTAAGATTTCCCTTCACTGGAACTAAGGGGCCCGAACCATATAAAACAGCCCCAGACCATTATTCCTCCACCAAACTTTACAGTTGGCACTGGGTTGGGGCAGGTAGTGTTCTCCTGAATCTGCCAAACTCAGTCCGTCGGACTGCCAGATGGTGAAGCGTGATTCATCACTCCAGGAAACTCGCTGCTCCAGAGTCCAACGGCGGGCGTTACACCACTCCAGCTGACGCTTGGCATTGTGCATGGTGATCTTAGGCTTGTGTGCTGCTGCTTGGCCATGGAAACCCATTTCATGAAGCTTCCGACTAACAGTTCTTGTGCCGACATTGCATCCAGAGACATTTTTTTTACTCTGTAGTGAGGGTTACAACCGAGGACAGACGATTTTTACGCGCTACGTGCATCAGCACTTAGCTGTCCCATTCTGTGAGCTTGTGGCCTACCACTTCGCGGCTGAGCCGTTGTTGCTCCTAGAGGTTTCCACTTCACAACAACAGCACTTACAGTTGACCGGGGAAGCTGTAGCAGGGCAGATATTTGACAAACTGACTTGTTGGAAAGGTGGCATCCTATGACGGTGCCACGTTGAAAGTCACTAAGCTCTTCAGTAAGGCCATTCTACTGCCAATGTTTGTCTATGGAGATTGCATGGCTGTGTGCTCAATTCAATGCACCTGTCAGCAACGGGTGTGGCTGAAATAGCCGAATCCACTAATTTGATGGGGTGTCCACATACCTTTTGTATATAGTGTATCTGTGACCAACAGATGTATAACTGTATTCCCAGTCATGTGAAATCCATAGATTAGGCCCTAATGAATTTATTTAAATTGACTGATTTCCTTATATGAGTTGTAACTCTTTGGAATTGTTGCGTGTTGCAGTTATATTTTTGTTCAGTATAGTTTTCATTCATTTCATTTCAACTTGGTTTCACACCAACTTAGCTTTCATTACATTTCAATTTGGTTTCACACCAATTTAGCTTTCATTACATTTCAATTTGGTTTCACTCCAACTTAGCTTTCATTACATTTCAACTTGGTTTCACACCAACTTAGCTTTCATTACATTTCAATTCGGTTTCACTCCAATTTAGCTTTCATTACATTTCAATTTGGTTTCACACCAATTTAGCTTTAATTTAGTTTCCCATATGAAGAAATAATAAAATAGCAATCCAAAATTATCCACCAGTATGATGCTAAATTACCTTCATATCGAGGTGATTTTTCTTAGAGGAGCTTTCCCCCCCATTGGCCAGATTTTCAAACCACACCAATCAACCTCTAACCTCTGACCCCTCACCTTGGCGATGGACGGCCAACGCTGGAGCTCTGACATCATCGTAGCTCCTCCCGTCGGTGATAACGATCATGATCTTGCGTTTGTTGGGTTTGGACTTGCTGAACAGCTGCTCTGCTGCGTAGGTGATAGCCGCTCCAGTACTGGTCCCGCCGCTCCAGTAATTAATCCTCTTTATGGCATTAAGCAGATCAGCCTTGTTGTTGTGTTGCCCGAAGGCAAACTCCAGCCGTTGTTCGTACGTATACTGCACTGCGCCGACTCGTGTGTCCGTGTCCGATATCTCAAACTCCCGCGTGATGTTAGCGACGAACTGCAGGACGGTCCGGAAGTTCCCGGTGCCCACAGAGCTGGATCCGTCGATGACGAAGGCGATGTCGTTAGCGTTAAGGCAGGTCTTGCTGCAGACGAGACGGTCGGTGTCACACACTCGCTTGACAAGGGGTTGGACTGCCTTCCGCAGGGCGAACCAGCTCGACACGGGTAGGGAGTAGAAACCGTTGGTTCGACACACCGCCTGTTGAGAGATGAGAGAAGATGGTTAGGTGGTTAGGAAGGGTTTCATGAAGGGACAGGGCTCAAATTGTGAGGGAATTGTAAGCGGATGTACGTGTTGCATAGCCAGGGGTGAATTGGAAGCAGCTGTATGTGTTAACATAGCTAAGGGTGACCCGGTGACCATCGTCTCTATATACCTTGTCCACAAAATTCGGTTCCACCACATTCTGCTTCTCGTTCTCGTCGGGTCCCTCGATGGTCACAAAGAAGATGTTGATACCAGACTCTCTGGCCTGGCGTGATGCCTCCTCTACCTTGTCGGTGGGCCAGCCGTCTACCAGAACCACAGCCACGTTGGGCGCTCCGCCCCGGTTACCGTTGGCGTCGCTGAAGTAATGTTTGTTGATATAGGAGAGGGCCTTCCCTAGGAGAACACCAGGGGGCAGCAGAGCACTTAACAGACAAATAGCTGAAGTAATGTTTGTTTTTATAGCAGAGGGCCTTCCCTAGGAGAACACCAGGGGGCAGCAGAGAAGCAAGCAAGCAGGCAGACAGACAGCTGAAATACACTACAATGATCAAAAGTATGTTCGTCAAACCTCATTCCAAAATCATTCATATGGAGTTGGTCCCCCCTTTTTTGCTGCTATAACAGCCTCCACTCTTCTGGGAAGGCTTTCCACTAGATGTTAGAACATTGCTGCGGGGACTTGCTTCTATTCTGCCACGAGCATTAGTGAGGTCAGGCACTGATGTTGAGCGATTAGGCCTGGCTCACAGTCGGCGTTTCAATTCACTCCCAAAGGTGTTTGATGGGGTTGAGGTCAGGGCTCTGTGCAGGCCAGTCAAGTTCTTCCACACGGATCTCAACAAACCATTTCTGTTTGGAGCTCGCTTTGTGTACGGGAGCATTGTCATGCTGAAACAGGAAAGGGCCTTCCCCAAACTGTTGTCACAAAGTTGGAAGCACAGAATTGTCTAGAATGTCATTGTATGCTGTAGCGTTAAGATTTCCCTTCACTGGAACTAAGGGGCCCGAACCATGAAAAACAGCCCCAGACCAGTATTCCTCCTCCACCAAACTTTACAGTTGGCACTATGCATTGGTGCAGGTAGCGTTCTCCTGGCATCCGCCAAACCCAGATTCATCCATCGGACTGCCAGCTGGTGAAGTGTGATTCATCACTCCAGAGAACACTGCTCCAGAGTCCAATGTCAGAGAGCTTTACACCCTTCCAGCCGACGCTTGGCATTGCGCATGGTGATTTTAGGATTGTGTGCGGTTGCTCGGCCATGGAAACCAATTTCATGAAGCTCCCGACTAACAGTTATTGTGCTGACGTTGCTTCCAGAGGCAGTTTGGAGCTCTGTAGTGAGGGTTACAACTGAGGACAGATTATTTTTATGCGCTTCAGCACTCAGCGGTCCCGTTCTGTGAGCTTGTGTGGCCTACCACTTCGTGGCTGAGCCGTTGTTGCTCCTAGACGTTTCCACAATAACAGCACTTACAGTTGACCGGGGCAGCTCTAGCAGGGCAGAAATATGACGAACTTGTTGGAAAAGTGGCATCCTATGACGGTGCCACATTGAAAGTCACTGAGTTCTTCTGTAAGGCCATTCTACTGACAATGTTTGTCTAAGGAGATTGCATGGCTGGCTGTGTGGTTGATTTTATTCACCTGTCAGCAACGGGTGTGGCTGAAATAGCCGAATCCAATAATTTGAAGGGGTGTCCACATACTTATGTGTATATATAGCGTACAGGAGAGGGCCTTCCCTAGGAGTACAGCAGGGAGCAGCAGAGAGGTGGTTAATACAGACAGAGATATAAAACACACAATACGTTTCTGTAAACACATGCACACAACGGAGCCCATTTTAAAATGGAATGTTTTTGTTCTAAACTGCCTCCCACTAAGTGTTCTAATCTAAGAAGTGGTAGGTACACCTGTTACCAGTAGCCCATTTCTTTATTTAACCAGCTAAGTTGACTGAGAAGACGTGGTACTACAGTATCTGTTTAGAAAGCAGAAGCGGTTGATCATCTTGCATCTCATTGTTGGTGGTCCGTACTCTCTTGGCCAGGGGTTTCACGTGGAAAAACATGGCAATCTCAATGTGACTTCCCTGGTTAAGTAAAGGATACATAACTACCAAAAAGTAGAAACATCTGTGATGTATATTGTGAAGATATATGTTGCTGATGAGAACGGAGACAAATGCAATGGCTAACTGGCACACTGATTAGAGGGGGGAGGTTATATTCTGTAAACGCACACAACCCTATTTGTATCCAACTGCAATGTTTAGCAGAGTCACAAAGACCGCATGAGGCATCAAATTAAAGGAAACCATCGCTTCCTGACAGTAGTCTGACCCCTAGCCAGTCAATGCTGGTAGAACCAAATGCCTTTTGTCAGGAGGCCAGGAGTTAAACACTGTTATTTAACTCACAGTGTCTAGGGTCGGATTTAGATTTAACTACAGTCTCTCGGGGCATGTGAAAATATGGTAAAGATTTTGTGAAACAAGCGATAATTGTGTCCCTTTTTCACTTTCGCACTTAAGTGTGCGGTCTTGTGGCCATGGTGCCTTCTGGCTTTGCTGTAAACGCTTAGAAAAAAGGGTTCTTCGGCTGTCCCCATAGGAGAACAGTTTTGGGTTCCAGGTAGAACCCCTCTACCCAGAACCAAAAAGGGTTCTCCTATGGGGACAGTCGAAGAACCATTTTAGGTTTTAGATATTTTATTTATTTATTTCACCTTTATTTAACCAGGTAGGCTAGTTGAGAACAAGTTCTCATTTACAACTGCGACCTGGCCAAGATAAAGCAAAGCAGTTCGACACACAACATCAGAGTTAAACATGGAATAAACAAACATACAGTCAATAACAAAATAGAAAAATCTATATACAGTGTGTGTGGAAATGAGGTAAGATAAGGGAGGTAAGGCAATAAATAGGCCATAGTGGCGAAATAATTACTATATAGCAATTAAACACTGGAGTGATAGATGTGCAGAAGATGAGTGTGCAAGTAGAGATACTGGGGTGCAAAGGAGCAAGATAAATAAAATAAATAACAGTATGGGGATGAAGTAGTTGAATGGGCTATTTACAGATGGGCTATGTGCAGTGATCTGCTCTGACAGCTGATGCTTAAAGCTAGTGAGGGAGAGATGAGTCTCCAGCTTCAGTGATTTTTGCAGTTCGTTCCAGTCGTTGGCAGCAGAGAACTGTAAGGAAGTACCTTTCTAAGAGTGTAGACTAGTTCAGAGGTTCCCAATTTTAAGGAACTCAGTCCAGCTTTGAACTTCCTCTTGAAAGTTGTCGGTAGTAGAATACACAAGGCGCGCGGGATGTTCCCCAATGTTGGAATCCCGGCACCCTCCACAGCCACCACCATTTCTCCTTCGCCCATATCCAGATAGCTGATGTTCTGAAAGAGCTGCACTGTAAAGGCTGGCTCTGCTCTTTACTAAATATCTTATACCTGTATGATGTTCTGTCATTGATTGTTATGCCCGTGTGTACTATTTTATATATTCTTTTAATGATTTTGGTACAATACAGGTTTTTACTTATTTATTTCATTCATTTATTCACCAACTCACCCACGTTGGACATCCCTCCCTTCTGCGTGATCTTGTCTACGGCAGGTTTCAGCTCTCTGGAGTTTGTATAGGCCTTCAGACTGAACTCTGTCACCGGATCATCTCTGTAGCGATAATAACAACAATATCAACAACATGCATTTGAGAAAGGAAGGAACGAGAAAGAGAAAGGACGAGAAGAGAAGAAACAGATTGAGGCAGAAAGAGGAGGAGGAGGGCAGAGGGAGGAGGAGGGCAGAGGGAGGAGGAGGACAGGGCGGAGAGAGGAGGAGAGGGCAGAGAGAGGAGGAGAGGGCAGAAAGAGGAGAGAACCTAAGAGAATGCCATACCCACTGGGCACACTGGTTGAACCAACGTGGAATAGACATTGAATTGACGTCTGCGCCCGGTGGGTAGCCACAGGTTCAGTGAGGTTAGATCACCCCATAGACTTACCTGTCAGGTCCATAATTATTGACACCCTTGATAATGACTGGATCAAATAAATGATACAAATACTGAGCTGTACTGTATGTGTGTGTGTAACCTTTATTTAACTAGGCAAGTCAGTTAAGAACAAATTCTTATTTACAATGACGGCCTACCCCCCGGCCAAACCCGGACGACACTGGGCCAATTGTGCGCCGCCCTACGGGACTCCCAATCACGGCCGGTTGTGATAAAAAAAATTGTGTGGAAAATTATATTTTATACTAATACAATTGCTCAGCAAAATAGATTTTGTTCAACAAGTAATATTTTTTTCCTTTCTCAAAATGATAGGGGTCAAAATGATTGGCACCCCTGTTTTCAATACCTTTCGATAACTCACTTTGCAAGGATAATGTCACTGAGCCTTTTTCTAAAAGGTTTTATGAGATTCTAGATCACATTGGAAGGGAAGTTAGACCAGTCCTCCATACTGAATCCTTCCAGAGATCCTTGATATCCTTCCTCTGTTCTTATGGACTGTCCTCTTAAATTCAAACCACAGGTTTTCAGTGGGGTTACTTATCCGTATTGGATGGTATATATATTTAGGGGTTACTTATCCGTATTGGATGGTATATATATTTAGGGGTTACTTACCCATATTGGATGGTATATATATTTAGGGGTTACTTACCCGTATTGGATGGTATATATATTTAGGGGTTACTTACCCGTATTGGATGGTATATATATTTAGGGGTTTCTTACCCGTATTGGATGGTATATATATTTAGGGGTTACTTACCCGTATTGGATGGTATATATATTTAGGGGTTACTTACCCGTATTGGATGGTATATATATTTAGGGGTTACTTACCCGTATTGGATGGTATATATATTTAGGGGTTTCTTACCCGTATTGGATGGTATATATATTTAGGGGTTACTTACCCGTATTGGATGGTATATATATTTAGGGGTTACTTACCCGTATTGGATGGTATATATATTTAGGGGTTACTTACCCGTATTGGATGGTATATATATTTAGGGGTTACTTACCCGTATTGGATGGTATATATATTTAGGGGTTACTTACCCGTATTGGATGGTATATATATTTAGGGGTTACTTACCCGTATTGGATGGTATATATATTTAGGGGTTACTTACCCGTATTGGATGGTATATATATTTAGGGGTTACTTACCCGTATTGGATGGTATATATATTTAGGGGTTACTTACCCGTATTGGATGGTATATATATTTAGGGGTTACTTATCCGTATTGGATGGTATATATATTTAGGGGTTACTTATCCGTATTGGATGGTATATATATTTAGGGGTTACTTACCCGTATTGGATGGTATATATATTTAGGGGTTACTTACCCGTATTGGATGGTATATATATTTAGGGGTTACTTATCCGTATTGGATGGTATATATATTTAGGGGTTACTTACCCGTATTGGATGGTATATATATTTAGGGGTTACTTATCCGTATTGGATGGTATATATATTTAGGGGTTTCTTACCCGTATTGGATGGTATATATATTTAGGGGTTACTTACCCGTATTGGATGGTATATATATATTTAGGGGTTACTTACCCGTATTGGATGGTATATATATTTAGGGGTTACTTACCCGTATTGGATGGTATATATATTTAGGGGTTACTTATCCGTATTGGATGGTATATATATTTAGGGGTTACTTACCCGTATTGGATGGTATATATATTTAGGGGTTACTTATCCGTATTGGATGGTATATATATTTAGGGGTTACTTACCCGTATTGGATGGTATATATATTTAGTGGTTACTTATCCGTATTGGATGGTATATATATTTAGGGGTTTCTTACCCGTATTGGATGGTATATATATTTAGGGGTTACTTACCCGTATTGGATGGTATATATATTTAGGGGTTACTTATCCGTATTGGATGGTATATATATTTAGGGGTTACTTACCCGTATTGGATGGTATATATATTTAGGGGTTACTTATCCGTATTGGATGGTATATATATTTAGGGGTTTCTTACCCGTATTGGATGGTATATATATTTAGGGGTTACTTACCCGTATTGGATGGTATATATATATTTAGGGGTTACTTACCCGTATTGGATGGTATATATATTTAGGGGTTACTTACCCGTATTGGATGGTATATATATTTAGGGGTTACTTACCCGTATTGGATGGTATATATATTTAGGGGTTACTTATCCGTATTGGATGGTATATATATTTAGGGGTTACTTACCCGTATTGGATGGTATATATATTTAGGGGTTACTTACCCGTATTGGATGGTATATATATTTAGGGGTTTCTTACCTGTATTGGATGGTATATATATTTAGGGGTTACTTACCCGTATTGGATGGTATATATATTTAGGGGTTACTTACCCGTATTGGATGGTATATATATTTAGGGGTTACTTACCCGTATTGGATGGTATATATATTTAGGGGTTACTTACCCGTATTGGATGGTATATATATTTAGGGGTTACTTACCCGTATTGGATGGTATATATATTTAGGGGTTTCTTACCCGTATTGGATGGTATATATATTTAGGGGTTACTTACCCGTATTGGATGGTATATATATTTAGGGGTTACTTATCCGTATTGGATGGTATATATATTTAGGGGTTTCTTACCCGTATTGGATGGTATATATATTTAGGGGTTACTTACCCGTATTGGATGGTATATATATTTAGGGGTTACTTATCCGTATTGGATGGTATATATATTTAGGGGTTACTTACCCGTATTGGATGGTATATATATTTAGGGGTTACTTATCCGTATTGGATGGTATATATATTTAGGGGTTTCTTACCCGTATTGGATGGTATATATATTTAGGGGTTACTTACCCGTATTGGATGGTATATATATATTTAGGGGTTACTTACCCGTATTGGATGGTATATATATTTAGGGGTTACTTACCCGTATTGGATGGTATATATATTTAGGGGTTACTTACCCGTATTGGATGGTATATATATTTAGGGGTTACTTATCCGTATTGGATGGTATATATATTTAGGGGTTACTTACCCGTATTGGATGGTATATATATTTAGGGGTTACTTACCCGTATTGGATGGTATATATATTTAGGGGTTTCTTACCCGTATTGGATGGTATATATATTTAGGGGTTACTTACCCGTATTGGATGGTATATATATTTAGGGGTTACTTACCCGTATTGGATGGTATATATATTTAGGGGTTACTTACCCGTATTGGATGGTATATATATTTAGGGGTTACTTACCCGTATTGGATGGTATATATATTTAGGGGTTTCTTACCCGTATTGGATGGTATATATATTTAGGGGTTACTTACCCGTATTGGATGGTATATATATTTAGGGGTTACTTACCCGTATTGGATGGTATATATATTTAGGGGTTACTTACCCGTATTGGATGGTATATATATTTAGGGGTTACTTACCCGTATTGGATGGTATATATATTTAGGGGTTACTTACCCGTATTGGATGGTATATATATTTAGGGGTTACTTACCCGTATTGGATGGTATATATATTTAGGGGTTACTTACCCGTATTGGATGGTATATATATTTAGGGGTTACTTACCCGTATTGGATGGTATATATATTTAGGGGTTACTTACCCGTATTGGATGGTATATATATTTAGGGGTTACTTACCCGTATTGGATGGTATATATATTTAGGGGTTACTTACCCGTATTGGATGGTATATATATTTAGGGGTTACTTACCCGTATTGGATGGTATATATATTTAGGGGTTTCTTACCCGTATTGGATGGTATATATATTTAGGGGTTACTTACCCGTATTGGATGGTATATATATTTAGGGGTTACTTACCCGTATTGGATGGTATATATATTTAGGGGTTACTTACCCGTATTGGATGGTATATATATTTAGGGGTTTCTTACCCGTATTGGATGGTATATATATTTAGGGGTTACTTACCCGTATTGGATGGTATATATATTTAGGGGTTACTTACCCGTATTGGATGGTATATATATTTAGGGGTTACTTACCCGTATTGGATGGTATATATATTTAGGGGTTACTTACCCGTATTGGATGGTATATATATTTAGGGGTTACTTACCCGTATTGGATGGTATATATATTTAGGGGTTACTTACCCGTATTGGATGGTATATATATTTAGGGGTTACTTACCCGTATTGGATGGTATATATATTTAGGGGTTACTTACCCGTATTGGATGGTGTATATATATTTAGGGGTTTCTTACCCGTATTGGATGGTATATATATTTAGGGGTTACTTACCCGTATTGGATGGTATATATATTTAGGGGTTACTTACCCGTATTGGATGGTATATATATTTAGGGGTTACTTACCCGTATTGGATGGTATATATATTTAGGGGTTTCTTACCCGTATTGGATGGTATATATATTTAGGGGTTACTTACCCGTATTGGATGGTATATATATTTAGGGGTTACTTACCCGTATTGGATGGTATATATATTTAGGGGTTACTTACCCGTATTGGATGGTATATATATTTAGGGGTTACTTACCCGTATTGGATGGTATATATATTTAGGGGTTTCTTACCCGTATTGGATGGTATATATATTTAGGGGTTACTTACCCGTATTGGATGGTATATATATTTAGGGGTTACTTACCCGTATTGGATGGTATATATATTTAGGGGTTACTTACCCGTATTGGATGGTATATATATTTAGGGGTTTCTTACCCGTATTGGATGGTATATATATTTAGGGGTTACTTACCCGTATTGGATGGTATATATATTTAGGGGTTACTTACCCGTATTGGATGGTATATATATTTAGGGGTTACTTACCCGTATTGGATGGTATATATATTTAGGGGTTACTTACCCGTATTGGATGGTATATATATTTAGGGGTTACTTACCCGTATTGGATGGTATATATATTTAGGGGTTACTTACCCGTATTGGATGGTATATATATTTAGGGGTTACTTACCCGTATTGGATGGTATATATATTTAGGGGTTACTTACCCGTATTGGATGGTATATATATTTAGGGGTTACTTACCCGTATTGGATGGTATATATATTTAGGGGTTACTTACCCGTATTGGATGGTATATATATTTAGGGGTTACTTACCCGTATTGGATGGTATATATATTTAGGGGTTTCTTACCCGTATTGGATGGTATATATATTTAGGGGTTACTTACCCGTATTGGATGGTATATATATTTAGGGGTTACTTACCCGTATTGGATGGTATATATATTTAGGGGTTACTTACCCGTATTGGATGGTATATATATTTAGGGGTTACTTACCCGTATTGGATGGTATATATATTTAGGGGTTACTTACCCGTATTGGATGGTATATATATTTAGGGGTTACTTACCCGTATTGGATGGTATATATATTTAGGGGTTTCTTACCCGTATTGGATGGTATATATATTTAGGGGTTACTTACCCGTATTGGATGGTATATATATTTAGGGGTTACTTACCCGTATTGGATGGTATATATATATTTAGGGGTTACTTACCCGTATTGGATGGTATATATATTTAGGGGTTTCTTACCCGTATTGGATGGTATATATATTTAGGGGTTACTTACCCGTATTGGATGGTATATATATTTAGGGGTTACTTACCCATATTGGATGGTATATATATATTTAGGGGTTTCTTACCCGTATTGGATGGTATATATATTTAGGGGTTTCTTACCCGTATTGGATGACGCCCATCATGGGTCCGGCCACGCCCACGTTGATGACCTGTGCCACCTCAGCCAGGAAGTCCTTCTGGATCTTAAAGCGACGCTTCCCAATACTCCAGCTACCGTCCATCAGCCATGCTATGTCTACTTTACAGTCTGCCAATCAATCACAATCAATCAATCAATATGATATCCCATTACTTGAACTACCGTCCATTAACCACGCTATGTCTACCTTACAATCAATCAATGTGATATCATAGGGCTTATATGTTATAGCACATAATAAACAGCTATCCAGTCTAGTCCCAGTTCTGTTTGTGCAGTTGTGACATCTACGGTGTGTGTGTGTGTGTGTGTGTGTGTGTACACGTGTGTGTTTGTGAACATACTTGGGTCTCCCTGAGTAACAGGCTCTGGGTCGGCCCGGGGTAGTGAGTCCTGCTCTCTCACACTAAAACCTGAAGACAGAAGATGACGGACAGAAGAGAAGATGACGGACAGAAGAGAAGATGACGGACAGAAGAGAAGATGACAGACAGAGCACATGAAAAGCATGTCAAACATCACATAGAGAAAACAATGCTGTACATAATGTCATCATGCTTTTACCAACTGAGACATCACAAGATAACAGACTACATCTAAGGATGGATTCATTATATATTTGAGACCTCAAGTTCTGGTCCTGGTGAGCCATATCTGTTTCTGTTTAACTGGTTAGTGGGTATCGTTTTCCAGGCCTGAGTTGTTGGCTGCAACGAACTTCTTTATCAGTTTGAATCTGTTGGAGCCAGCAACAACTAGCGAGAGGAAGAGTATTGTCAAGTCTGGAACAGAGCTGGAGTGCTGGAGGTGAAATGGAAGGGGTAGAAGGTGCTGTGAAATGGGTAGGAGGTGCTGTGAAATGGGTAGAAGGTGCTGTGAAATGGGTGGAAGGTGCTGTGAAATGGGTAGAAGGTGCTGTGAAATGGAAGTGGTAGGAGGTGCTGTGAAATGGGTAGAAGGTGCTGTGAAATGGGTGGAAGGTGCTGTGAAATGGAAGTGGTAGGAGGTGCTGTGAAATGGGTAGGAGGTGCTGTGAAATGGGTAGAAGGTGCTGTGAAATGGGTAGAAGGTGCTGTGAAATGGGTGGAAGGTGCTGTGAAATGGGTAGAAGGTGCTGTGAAATGGAAGTGGTAGGAGGTGCTGTGAAATGGGTAGAAGGTGCTGTGAAATGGGTGGAAGGTGCTGTGAAATGGAAGTGGTAGGAGGTGCTGTGAAATGGGTAGGAGGTGCTGTGAAATGGGTAGAAGGTGCTGTGAAATGGGTAGAAGGTGCTGTGAAATGGGTAGGAGGTGCTGTGAAATGGGTAGAAGGTGCTGTGAAATGGGTAGAAGTGGTAGAAGGTGCTGTGAAATGGGTAGAAGGTGTTGTGAAATGGATAGAAGGTGCTGTGAAATGGGTAGAAGGTGCTGTGAAATGGGTAGAAGGTGCTGTGAAATGGGTAGAAGGTGCTGTGAAATGGGTACAAGGTGCTGTGAAATGGGTACAAGGTGCTGTGAAATGGGTACAAGGTGCTGTGAAATGGGTACAAGGTGCTGTGAAATGGGTACAAGGTGCTGTGAAATGGGTACAAGGTGCTGTGAAATGGGTAGAAGGTGCTGTGAAATGGGTAGAAGGTGCTGTGAAATGGGTAGAAGGTGCTGTGAAATGGGTAGAAGGTGCTGTGAAATGGGTAGAAGGTGCTGTGAAATGGGTAGAAGGTGCTGTGAAATGGGTAGAAGGTGCTGTGAAATGGGTAGAAGGTGCTGTGAAATGGGTAGAAGGTGCTGTGAAATGGGTAGAAGTGGTAGAAGGTGCTGTGAAATGGGTAGAAGGTGTTGTGAAATGGATAGAAGGTGCTGTGAAATGGGTAGAAGGTGCTGTGAAATGGGTAGAAGGTGCTGTGAAATGGGTAGAAGGTGCTGTGAAATGGGTAGAAGGTGCTGTGAAATGGGTAGAAGGTGCTGTGAAATGGGTAGAAGGTGCTGTGAAATGGGTAGAAGTGGTAGAAGGTGCTGTGAAATGGGTAGAAGGTGTTGTGAAATGGATAGAAGGTGCTGTGAAATGGGTAGAAGGTGCTGTGAAATGGGTAGAAGGTGCTGTGAAATGGGTAGAAGGTGCTGTGAAATGGGTAGAAGGTGCTGTGAAATGGGTAGAAGGTGATGTGAAATGGGTAGAAGGTGCTGTGAAATGGGTAGAAGGTGCTGTGAAATGGGTAGAAGTGGTAGAAGGTGCTGTGAAATGGGTAGAAGGTGTTGTGAAATGGGTAGAAGGTGCTGTGAAATGGGTAGAAGGTGCTGTGAAATGGGTAGAAGTGGTAGAAGGTGCTGTGAAATGGGTAGAAGGTGATGTGAAATGGGTAGAAGGTGCTGTGAAATGGGTAGAAGGTGCTGTGAAATGGGTAGAAGTGGTAGAAGGTGCTGTGAAATGGGTAGAAGGTGTTGTGAAATGGGTAGAAGGTGCTGTGAAATGGGTAGAAGGTGCTGTGAAATGGGTAGAAGTGGTAGAAGGTGCTGTGAAATGGGTAGAAGGTGTTGTGAAATGGGTAGAAGGTGCTGTGAAATGGGTAGAAGGTGCTGTGAAATGGGTAGAAGGTGCTGTGAAATGGGTAGAAGGTGCTGTGAAATGGGTAGAAGGTGATGTGAAATGGGTAGAAGGTGCTGTGAAATGGGTAGAAGGTGCTGTGAAATGGGTAGAAGGTGCTGTGAAATGGGTAGAAGGTGCTGTGAAATGGGTAGAAGTGGTAGAAGGTGCTGTGAAATGGGTAGAAGGTGCTGTGAAATGGGTAGAAGGTGCTGTGAAATGGGTACAAGGTGCTGTGAAATGGGTAGAAGGTGCTGTGAAATGGGTACAAGGTGCTGTGAAATGGGTACAAGGTGCTGTGAAATGGGTACAAGGTGCTGTGAAATGGGTACAAGGTGCTGTGAAATGGGTAGAAGGTGCTGTGAAATGGGTAGAAGGTGTTGTGAAATGGGTAGAAGGTGCTGTGAAATGGGTAGAAGGTGTTGTGAAATGGGTAGAAGGTGCTGTGAAATGGGTAGAAGGTGCTGTGAAATGTGTAGAAGGTGTTGTGAAATGGGTAGAAGGAGCTGTGAAATGGGTAGAAGGTGTTGTGAAATGGGTACAAGGTGCTGTGAAATGGGTAGAAGGTGTTGTGAAATGGGTAGAAGGTGTTGTGAAATGGGTAGAAGGTGCTGTGAAATGGGTAGAAGGTGCTGTGAAATGGGTAGAAGGTGCTGTGAAATGGGTAGAAGGTGCTGTGAAATGGGTAGAAGGTGCTGTGAAATGGGTAGAAGGTGCTGTGAAATGGGTAGAAGGTGATGTGAAATGGGTAGAAGGTGCTGTGAAATGGGTAGAAGTGGTAGAAGGTGCTGTGAAATGGGTAGAAGGTGCTGTGAAATGGATAGAAGGTGCTGTGAAATGGGTAGAAGGTGCTGTGAAATGGGTAGAAGGTGCTGTGAAATGGGTAGAAGGTGCTGTGAAATGGGTAGAAGGTGCTGTGAAATGGGTAGAAGGTGCTGTGAAATGGGTAGAAGGTGCTGTGAAATGGGTAGAAGGTGCTGTGAAATGGGTAGAAGGTGCTGTGAAATGGGTAGAAGGTGCTGTGAAATGGGTAGAAGGTGCTGTGAAATGGGTAGAAGTGGTAGAAGGTGCTGTGAAATGGGTAGAAGGTGTTGTGAAATGGATAGAAGGTGCTGTGAAATGGGTAGAAGGTGCTGTGAAATGGGTAGAAGGTGCTGTGAAATGGGTAGAAGGTGCTGTGAAATGGGTAGAAGGTGCTGTGAAATGGGTACAAGGTGCTGTGAAATGGGTACAAGGTGCTGTGAAATGGGTACAAGGTGCTGTGAAATGGGTACAAGGTGCTGTGAAATGGGTAGAAGGTGCTGTGAAATGGGTAGAAGGTGCTGTGAAATGGGTAGAAGGTGTTGTGAAATGGGTAGAAGGTGCTGTGAAATGGGTAGAAGGTGCTGTGAAATGGGTAGAAGGTGTTGTGAAATGGGTAGAAGGTGTTGTGAAATGGGTAGAAGGTGTTGTGAAATGGGTAGAAGGTGCTGTGAAATGGGTAGAAGGTGTTCTGAAATGGGTAGAAGGTGTTGTGAAATGGGTAGAAGGTGCTGTGAAATGGGTAGAAGGTGCTGTGAAATGGGTAGAAGGTGTTGTGAAATGGGTAGAAGGTGCTGTGAAATGGGTAGAAGGTGTTGTGAAATGGGTAGAAGGTGCTGTGAAATGGGTAGAAGGTGTTGTGAAATGGGTAGAAGGTGTTGTGAAATGGGTAGAAGGTGCTGTGAAATGGGTAGAAGGTGCTGTGAAATGGGTAGAAGGTGCTGTGAAATGGTTAGATGGTGCTGTGAAATGGGTAGAAGGTGCTGTGAAATGGGTAGAAGGAGCTGTGAAATGGGTAGGAGGTGCTGTGAAAGGGGTAGGAGGTGCTGTGAAATGGGTAGAAGGTGCTGTGAAATGGGTACAAGGTGTTGTGAAATGGGTACAAGGTGTTGTGAAATGGGTAGAAGGTGTTGTGAAATGGGTAGAAGGTGCTGTGAAATGGGTAGAAGGTGCTGTGAAATGGGTAGAAGGTGCTGTGAAATGGGTAGAAGGTGTTGTGAAATGGGTAGAAGGTGCTGTGAAATGGGTAGAAGGTGCTGTGAAATGGGTAGAAGGTGCTGTGAAATGGGTAGAAGGTGCTGTGAAATGGGTAGAAGGTGCTGTGAAATGGGTACAAGGTGCTGTGAAATGGGTACAAGGTGCTGTGAAATGGGTACAAGGTGCTGTGAAATGGGTACAAGGTGCTGTGAAATGGGTAGAAGGTGCTGTGAAATGGGTAGAAGGTGCTGTGAAATGGGTAGGAGGTGCTGTGAAATGGGTAGAAGGTGCTGTGAAATGGGTAGAAGGTGTAGAAGGTGCTGTGAAATGGGTAGAAGGTGCTGTGAAATGGGTAGGAGGTGTTGTGAAATGGGTAGAAGGTGCTGTGAAATGGGTAGAAGGTGCTGTGAAATGGGTAGAAGGTGCTGTGAAATGGGTAGGAGGTGCTGTGAAATGGGTAGAAGGTGCTGTGAAATGGGTAGAAGGTGTAGAAGGTGCTGTGAAATGGGTAGAAGGTGCTGTGAAATGGGTAGGAGGTGCTGTGAAATGGGTAGAAGGTGTTGTGAAATGGGTAGAAGGTGCTGTGAAATGGGTAGAAGGTGCTGTGAAATGGGTACAAGGTGTTGTGAAATGGGTACGAGGTGTTGTGAAATGGGTAGGAGGTGCTGTGAAATGGGTAGAAGGTGCTGTGAAATGGGTAGGGGGTGTTGTGAAATGGGTAGAAGGTGTTGTGAAATGGGTAGAAGGTGCTGTGAAATGGGTAGAAGGTGCTGTGAAATGGGTAGAAGGTGCTGTGAAATGGGTAGAAGGTGCTGTGAAATGGGTAGAAGGTGTAGAAGGTGCTGTGAAATGGGTAGAAGGTGCTGTGAAATGGGTAGGAGGTGCTGTGAAATGGGTAGAAGGTGTTGTGAAATGGGTAGAAGGTGCTTTGAAATGGGTAGAAGGTGCTGTGAAATGGGTAGAAGGTGCTGTGAAATGGGTACAAGGTGCTGTGAAATGGGTACAAGGTGCTGTGAAATGGGTACAAGGTGCTGTGAAATGGGTAGAAGGTGCTGTGAGGAGTTGGAAGTCCGAGCCCTGATGGACATGGTTATGAAAAATATAGGTTTGGTCCAGAGTGAGATTTTTGAAAAGGGTGGACGCAAGCCTTTGGGCTAATCAATGGTGGTTTCAGGTTGGGTGGAAAAGATGGAGGGTATTTTTTAGGGGGGGGTGGGGTGTATTTTATTAGGATCCCCATTAGCTGTTGCAAAAGCAGCAGCTACTCTTCCTGGGGTCCACACAGAACATGAAACATAATACAGAATGACATAATACAGAACATTAATAGACAAGAACAGCTCAAGGACAGAACTACACACATATATACTGTATATTTTAAAGGCACACGTAGCCTACAGTACATATCAATGCACACACACAAACTATGTAGGTCAAATGGGGGAGAGGCGTTGCTTTATCTGTTTTTTTAAACCAGGTTTGCTGTTTATTTGGGCAATATGAGATGGAAGGAAGCAATAATGGCTCTATGTAATACTGTATTCATTCTTGAATTTGTTCTGGATTTGGGGGCTGTGAAAAGACCCCTGGTGGCATATGTGGTGTGTGTGTGTGTGTGTGTGTGTGTCAGAGCTGTGTGTAAATTGACTATGCAAACAATTTGGGATTTTCAACACATTAATGTTTCTTATAAAAAGAAGAAGTGATGCAGTCAGTCTCTCCTCGACTCTTAGCCAGGAGAGACTGGCATGCATAGTATTTATATCAGCCCTCTGATTACAATGAAGAGCAAGACGTACCGCTCTGTTCTGGGCCAGCTGCAGCTTAACTGGGTCTTTCCTTGCAGCACTGGACCACACGACTGGACAATAATCAAGATTAGACTAAACTAGAGCCTGCAGGACTTGCTTTTTGGAGTGTGGTGTCAAAAAAGCAGAGCATCACTTTATTATGGCTAGACCTCTTCCCATCATTGCAACCATCGAATCTACAGTTGAAGTCAGAAGTTTACATACACTTAGGTTGAAACTCGTTTTTCAACCACTCCACAAATTTCTTACTATAGTTTTGGCAAGTCGGTTAGGACATCTACTTTGTGCATGACACAAGTAATTCTTCCAACAATTGTTTACAGACAGATTATTTAACTTATAATTCACTGTATCACAATTCCAGTGGGTCAGAAGTTTACATACACTAAGTTGACAGTGCCTTTAAACAGCTTGGAAAATTTCAGAAAATCATGTTATGGCTTTAGAAGCTTCTGATAGGCTAATTGACATCATTTGAGGTGGCATCCTGTGGATGTATTTCAAGGCCTACCTTCAAACTCAGTTCCTCTTTGCTTGACATCATGGGAAAATCAAAAGAAATCAGCCAAGACCTCAGAAAAAAAAATTGTCGACCTCCACACGTCTGGTTCATCCTTGGGCGCAATTTCCAAATGCCTGAAAGTACCACATTCATCTGTACAAACAATAGTACGCAAGTATAAACACCATGGGACCACGCAGCCGTCATACCGCTCAGGAAGGAGACATGTTCTGTCTCCTAGAGATGAACGTACTTTGGTGCAAAAAGTGCAAATCAATCCCAGAACAACAGCAAAGGACCTTGTGAAGAGGCTGGAGGAAACAGGTACAAAAGTATCTATATCCACAGTAAAAACGAGTCCTATATCGATATAACCTGAAAGGCCGCTCAGAAAGGAAGAAGCCACTGCTCCAAAACCGCCATAAAAAAGCCAGACTACGGTTTGCAACTGCACATGGGAACAAAGATCGTACTTTTTGGAGAAATGTCCTCTGGTCTGATGAAACAAAAATAGAACTGTTTGGCCATAATGACCATCGTTATGTTTGGAGGAAAAAGGGGGATTCTTGCAAGCTGAAGAACACCATCCCAACCTTGAAGCACGGGGGTGGCAGCATCATGTTGTGGGGGTGCTTTGCTGCAGGAGGGACTGGTGCACTTCACAAAATAGATGGCATCATGAGGGAGGAAAATTATGTGGATATATTGAAGCAACATCTCAAGACATCAGTCAGGAAGTTAAAGCTTGGTCGCAAATGGGTCCTCCAAATGGACAATGACCCCAAGCATACTTCCAAAGTTATGGCAAAATGGCTTAAGGACAACAAAGTCAAGATATTGGAGTGGCCATCACAAAGCCCTGACCTCAATCCCATAGAAAATCTGTGGGCAGAACTGAAAAAGAGTGTGCGATCAAGGAGGCCTACAAACCTGACTCAGTTACACCAGCTTTGTCAGGAGGAATGGGCCAAAATTCACCCAACTTATTGTGGGAAGCTTGTGGAAGGCTACCTGAAACATTTGACCCAAGTTAAACAATTTTAAAGGCAATGCTACCAAATACTAATGTATGTAAACTTCTGACCCACTAGGAATGTGATGAAAGAAATAAAAGCTGAAATAAATCATTCTCTCAACTATTATTCTGACATTTCACATTCTTAAAATAAAGTGGTTATCCTAACTGACCTAAAACAGGGAGTTTTTACTAGGATTAAATTGTGAAAAACTGAGTTTAAATGTATTTGGCTAAGGTGTATGTAAACTTCCGACTTCAACTGTATATCTTTTAACCGTGACAGTTTACAATCTGAGGTAACGCCAAGTAATTTTGTCTCCTCACCTTGTTCAAAAGCCACACCATTCATTACCAGATTCAGCTGAGGTCTAGAGCTTAGGGAATGATTTGTACCAAATACAATGCTCTTAGTTATAGAGATGTTCAGGACCAGTTTATTACTGGCTAGGGTTTTGTTTGACTTCATTAGCTGTGGTTGGTGACGCGTATATGGTTGAATCATCAGCATACATGGACTCACTTTGTTTAATGCCAGTGGCAGGTCATTGGTGAAAATTGAAAAGAGTAGAGGGCCTAGAGAGCTGCTCTGTGGTACACCACACTTTACATGTTTGACATTTAGAGATGCTTCCATTGAAGAAAACCCTCTGTGTTCCATTAGATAGATCGCTCTGAATGGCAGAGGTTGAAAAGCCATAGCACATACGTTTTTTCAACAACAGTTGAATCATATGTAAGGCTGCACTAAAATCTAACAATTCAGCTCCCACAATCGTCTTATGATCAATTTCATTCAACCAATGATCAGTCATTTGAGCCCTTCTCTGTAATCATGCTGAAAGTCTGTCGTTAATTTGTTTACAGAGAAATAGCATTGTATTTGGTCAAACACCATTTTTCCCAACAGTTTGCTAAGAGCTGGCAGCAAGCTTATAGGTCTGCTGTTAGAACCAGTAAAGACCGCTTTACCACTCTTGGGTAGCGGACTGACTTTGGCTTCCCTCCAGGCCTGAAGACAAAGACTTTATTCAAGGCTCAGATTAAAAATATGACAGATAGGAGTGGCTATAGAGTCAGCTACCATCCTCAGTAGATTTCCATCTAAGTTGTCAATGCCAGGAGGTTTGTCATTGTTTGTCATCAATAACAATAATGTTTCCACCTCTCCCTCACTAATTTTACAAAATTCAAACTTCCAATGCTTTTCTTTCATTATTAGTTTTTTTTATGCATGAATACGATGGCTCACTGTTCGTTGTTGGCATTTCCTGCCTAAGTTTGCCCACTTTGCCAATGAAGTAATCATTAAAATAATTGGCAACATCAAATGGTTTTGTGATGAATAAGCCATCTGATTCGATGAAAGATGGAGTTGAATTTGTATTTCTGCCCATAATTTCATTAAATGTACTCAAAAAAAAATTCTCCATCATTCTTTATATCATTGATCTTGGCTTCATAATACAATTTCTTCTTCTTTGTGTTGAGTTCAGTCACATCATTTCTCAATTTGCAGTAAGTAAGCCAGTCAGATGTGCAGCCAGATTTATTAGCCACTCCTTTTGCCCCATCTCTTTCAACCATACAGTTTTTCAATTCCTCATCAATCCATGGAGCCTTAACTGTTCTAACAGTCAGTTTCTTAACAGGTTCATGTTTATCAATCATTGGAAGAAGCAATTTCATAAATTCATCAAGTGCAGCGTCTGGATGCTCCTCATTAATCACATCAGACCAACAAATATTTTTAACATCATCCACATAAGAGTCACAGCAAAATCTTTAGTATGACCTCATATACACTATTTTAGGTCCAGCTGTTGGAACTTTGTCTTTCCTGGATATAGCCACTATATTGTGATCACTGCATCCAATGGGGACAGATACAGCTTCAGATCTACCAGGAACCAGAGGTTTCTTCATGAGAGGGTTCTAAATGGAACTCAAAGGGGTTATCCTACAGGGGCAAATCAAAGGGTTCGACGTGGCTCCCAAAAGGGTTCCCCCATCTGGACAGATGACAGAACTCTGTAACCAGAGGGTTCATGACAGGGTTCTATGTAGAACACAAATGGACAAAATGAAGAACCCACAAGAGTTCTATGTGAGAGGTTTCTAATGACAGGAACAAATGACAGAATGTCTATTGGTTCTAATGTTTTAACAATCTGTATTATAACCCAAAGATCCAGTGGCATAGCAGGATATTCATGCCACTGGTAACTGAGAGGTTGAGAGTTCAAATCCCAAGTGAGGTTGACTCCAAAGTAATCAGCTTTTTGCTGGTCTGCAAAACCACGCCTATCATTATCATATTTCCCAGCATGCTCTATTGCAGTTAGATTTTTTTTCTTCATTGTTTGTTTCAATATCTGTGTTTTTGCATTTGGTATTTCATTAGGATCTCCATTAGCTGTTGCGAAAGCAGCAGGTACTCTTCCTGGGGTCGACACTAAACATGAAACATGACATAATACAGAACATTAATAGACAAGAACAGCTCAAGGACAGAACTACATCAATGTACATTGATTGATTAAAGCTAAACAAAGATAAATAACATACATTAAGGTTAAACTAATCCAATCTGTTAGTTGGATTTATTGCACATGGTGCTGAGATGTTTTAGTTTAGATGATTTAGGTAGTCTCATTTATTCATCTTTTAACCCTGGCAGTCATTCTGAATGTAGATTGAGGGAATCTACCCAGGCTGGATCCGAATAGGAGTTAAATGTCACATTACGAACCATCATTATGTGACTTGATGCTGGTTTTGCTCTAGCTTATGCTGGTCACCAGTGTCCGAAACACAATGAATGCTGGTCACCAGTGTCCGAAACACAACGAATGCTGGTCACCAGTGTTCGAAACACAACGAATGCTGGTCACCAGTGTCCGAAACACAACGAATGCTGGTCACCAGTGTCCGAAACACAACGAATGCTGGTCACCAGTGTCCGAAACACAACGAATGCTGGTCACTAGTGTCCGAAACACAACGAATGCTGGTCACCAGTGTACGAAACACAACGAATGCTGGTCACCAGCGAAAACACAATGAAGGCTGGTCACCAGCGAAAACTAGTGATGGGGGAAAAAAGCTTCATGAAGCATTGAGCATATTGTGTCGAATATAGGTTCACTAATTGAGGCTTTGATCAACATGTTCTACACTAGTGGCACCTGCTGGACAAAATAATTGAGAAAAGCACACTGCTTCGAAATAAACAGAATATCGATGTATGACTTGGCGCTCCGGTATCAAACGTAACATCACTAGCGAAAACACAACGAAAGGCTGCTCACTAGTGATGTGACACTGAGGCTTTGCGGAGACCGAAAAACGGTTCATTACTCGGAGCTTCATTATTTGTTCACAATGCACTTCAGTGCCATCTGCTGGTCAGTAATAAATAGCAGCATGTTATTTTTTTCTCTCCACTGTTTTCATCTAAACTTTGTGATGCAGCGGGAAGTCGCTGGCTTTAGTAGCCTATAATCATTCAGAATACCAGCTTCGCCATCTTACATCATGGTGACACTTGTTGCCTTCAAGTTGACTTAAAAAAAACGTTAAAAAAAACAGAATCTATGGAATTATTTAGGATGCTTAAAACAGAAGCTTATACTATACTACATTAAACAAATGATTTGAGCAACAGTGTAGAAAGCGTGGTTTTACATAACTATTTTCTAAATCGTTCATCCTTCTACAGGATTCGAGGTCATACCTTCACATCACTACGTGATCTATAATCCCCTACTCTGCCTGCTAAACTACTAGTCAAGTAAAACTACTAGTCTGCTAAACTACTAGTCAGGTAAAACTACTAGTCAGGTTAAACTACTAGTCAGGTAAACTACTAGTCAGCTAAAACTACTAGTCTGGTAAAACTACTAGTCAGCTAAAACTACTAGTCTGGTAAACTACTAGTCAGGTAAAACTACTAGTCAGGTAAAACTACTAGTCAGGTAAACTACTAGTCAGGTAAAACTGCTAGTCAGGTAAACTACTAGTCAGGTAAAACTGCTAGTCAGGTAAAACTGCTAGTCAGGTAAACTACTAGTCTGGTAAAACTACTAGTCTGGTAAAACTTTTTTTGTACAAATTCCTCACCATATTTGTAAGTTGGTGTTTGAAAGCAGCTAGGAATTGAAGAAAGCATCGGAACCATAGTGGGATATCAGTGGGAGAAATCAGTGGGATATTGTATTTTGCAACACACGGTTTGAAAAAGCATGTGATCAAACTAAGCTTCAGGCATCATTGATGACGTACTTCTGATGAAGTGACACACGCATCGGCACATTGCTTCGAAGTTACCTGCTTAGTGATTTCGACGCCTCGGGAAACTCCGGTATTAAACATAACATCACTTCTGGTTACCAGTGAAAACACAACGAAGGCTAGTTGGCCAGCATAACCAGCTAGACCATGCTGGTCAGACCAGCATAACCAGCTAGACCATGCTGGTCAGACCAGCATAACCAGCTAGACCATGCTGGTCAGACCAGAATAACCAGCTAGACCATGCTGGTCAGACCAGCATAACCAGCTAGGCCATGCTGGTCAGACCAGCATAACCAGCTAGACCATGCTGGTCAGACCAGTATAACCAGCTAGACCATGCTGGTCAGACCAGCATAACCAGCTCGACCATGCTGGTCAGACAGCATAACCAGCTAGACCATGCTGGTCAGACCAGCATAACCAGCTAGACCATGCTGGTCAGACAGCATAACCAGCTAGACCATGCTGGTCAGACCAGCATAACCAGCTAGACCAGATAAAGTTGACCAGCTTCTGACCAGCACTGACCAGCCCGGACCAGCTTGAAATGTATACTGGTCAGATAACGTTGAAATGCATGCTGGTCTATGCTGTTTTTTAAAGCTAGGAGGTGCTACATCATCTCACCTGAATCAAAAGGCTTCCCTTCTGGTTTCCAGGAGTCCACTGGTTCCACTGTGTAGAGGATTTTAAACAAGCTGAGCATTAGCAAGGTCAAAGGCATAGCATAGCACTCACCCATGTCAGGATATACTCTGTGTATAACACTTCATAACAATCAGGACAATATCTGGGACTGTTATGACATATTATCACAATGGAAAGGCGAAGCAGCAGTCTACAGTGTGGATTAGTCTCGTCCCCAGGCTCACTACTAGCTAACCCTAACCCACTTTAGTGTAGCCTCGTCGCCAGGCTCAATAGTAGCTAACCCTAACCCACTTTAGTGTAGCCTCGTCGCCAGGCTCAATACTAGCTAACCCTAACCCACTTTAGTGTAGCCTCGTCGCCAGGCTCAATACTAGCTAACCCTAACCCACTTTAGTGTAGCCTCGTCGCCAGGCTCAATAGTAGCTAACCCTGACCCACTTTAGTGTAGCCTCGTCGCCAGGCTCAATACTAGCTAACCCTAACCCACTTTAGTGTAGCCTCGTCGCCAGGCTCAATAGTAGCTAACCCTGACCCACTTTAGTGTAGCCTCGTCGCCTGGCTCAATACTAGCTAACCCTAACCCACTTTAGTGTAGCCTCGTCGCCAGGCTCAATAGTAGCTAACCCTGACCCACTTTAGTGTAGCCTCGTCGCCAGGCTCAATAGTAGCTAACCCTGACCCACTTTAGTGTAGCCTCGTCCCCAGGCTCACTACTAGCTAACCCTAACCCACTTTAGTGTAGCCTCGTCGCCAGGCTCAATAGTAGCTAACCCTGACCCACTTTAGTGTAGCCTCGTCGCCTGGCTCAATACTAGCTAACCCTAACCCACTTTAGTGTAGCCTCGTCGCCAGGCTCAATAGTAGCTAACCCTGACCCACTTTAGTGTAGCCTCGTCGCCTGGCTCAATACTAGCTAACCCTAACCCACTTTAGTGTAGCCTCGTCGCCAGGCTCAATACTAGCTAACCCTGACCCACTTTAGTGTAGCCTCGTCACCAGGCTCAATTCTAGCTGGCTGGTGGATAACATTATGATTAGTACAACTAAAAATGGCAAAATAAACTTGAAACTGTAAGAGCTACCCACCTCTAGTGTGAGTTGAAACTGTAAGAGCTACCCACCTCTAGTGTGAGTTGAAACTGTAAGAGCTACCCACCTCTAGTGTGAGTTGAAACTGTAAGAGCTACCCACCTCTAGTGTGAGTTGAAACTGTAAGAGCTACCCACCTCTAGTGTGTTGAAACTGTAAGAGCTACCCACCTCTAGTGTGAGTTGAAACAGTAAGAGCTACCCACCTCTAGTGTGAGTTGAAACTGTAAGAGCTACCCACCTCTAGTGTGTGTTGAAACTGTAAGAGCTATCCACCTCTAGTGTGTTGAAACTGTAAGAGCTACCCACCTCTAGTGTGTTGAAACTGTAAGAGCTACCCACCTCTAGTGTGTTGAAACTGTAAGAGCTACCCACCTCTAGTGTGAGTTGAAACTGTAAGAGCTACCCACCTCTAGTGTGTTGAAAATGTAAGAGCTACCCACCTCTAGTGTGTTCTTAAACTGTAAGAGCTACCCACCTCTAGTGTGAGTTGAAACTGTAAGAGCTACCCACCTCTAGTGTGAGTTGAAACTGTAAGAGCTACCCACCTCTAGTGTGTTGAAACTGTAAGAGCTACCCACCTCTAGTGTGAGTTGAAACTGTAAGAGCTACCCACCTCTAGTGGTGAAAAGTTGAAACTGTAAGAGCTACCCACCTCTAGTGTGAGTTGAAACTGTAAGAGCTACCCACCTCTAGTGTGAGTTGAAACAGTAAGAGCTACCCACCTCTAGTGTGAGTTGAAACTGTAAGAGCTACCCACCTCTAGTGTGAGTTGAAACTGTAAGAGCTACCCACCTCTAGTGTGTTGAAACTGTAAGAGCTACCCACCTCTAGTGTGAGTTGGAACTGTAAGAGCTACCCACCTCTAGTGTGTTGAAACTGCAAGAGCTACCCACCTCTAGTGTGAGTTGAAACTGTAAGAGCTACCCACCTCTAGTGTGTTGAAACAGTAAGAGCTACCCACCTCTAGTGTGTTGAAACTGTAAGAGCTACCCACCTCTAGTGTGAGTTGGAACTGTAAGAGCTACCCACCTCTAGTGTGAGTTGGAACTGTAAGAGCTACCCACCTCTAGTGTGAGTTGGAACTGTAAGAGCTACCCACCTCTAGTGTGAGTTGGAACTGTAAGAGCTACCCACCTCTAGTGTGAGTTGGAACTGTAAGAGCTACCCACCTCTAGTGTGTTGAAACTGTAAGAGCTACCCACCTCTAGTGTGAGTTGAAACTGTAAGAGCTACCCACCTCTAGTGTGAGTTGGAACTGTAAGAGCTACCCACCTCTAGTGTGAGTTGGAACTGTAAGAGCTACCCACCTCTAGTGTGTTGAAACTGTAAGAGCTACCCACCTCTAGTGTGAGTTGAAACTGTAAGAGCTACCCACCTCTAGTGTGTTGAAACAGTAAGAGCTACCCACCTCTAGTGTGTTGAAACTGTAAGAGCTACCCACCTCTAGTGTGAGTTGGAACTGTAAGAGCTACCCACCTCTAGTGTGAGTTGGAACTGTAAGAGCTACCCACCTCTAGTGTGAGTTGAAACAGTAAGAGCTACCCACCTCTAGTGTGAGTTGAAACAGTAAGAGCTACCCACCTCTAGTGTGAGTTGAAACTGTAAGAGCTACCCACCTCTAGTGTGAGTTGAAACAGTAAGAGCTACCCACCTCTAGTGTGAGTTGAAACTGTAAGAGCTACCCACCTCTAGTGTGAGTTGAAACTGTAAGAGCTGTAAGAGCTACCCACCTCTAGTGTGAGTTGGAACTGTAAGAGCTACCCACCTCTAGTGTGTTGAAACTGTAAGAGCTACCCACCTCTAGTGTGAGTTGAAACAGTAAGAGCTACCCACCTCTAGTGTGAGTTGAAACTGTAAGAGCTACCCACCTCTAGTGTGAGTTGGAACTGTAAGAGCTACCCACCTCTAGTGTGAGTTGAAACTGTAAGAGCTACCCACCTCTAGTGTGAGTTGAAACTGTAAGAGCTACCCACCTCTAGTGTGAGTTGAAACTGTAAGAGCTACCCACCTCTAGTGTGAGTTGTGTCTTGTGGCTCGGGGTCTGCGGACTGGGGTGCTGGAAGATACAGATAGAGAATATAGAGTCGTCATTGACCCCAAGACGTGACCATTTTTCATTCAGCCAGATGTTTGTATGTGTGTGGTAGTATTTTCTGTTGGATGAGCTTGAAATGGCTCATCCCTGTTGGTCTCAGTCCTGTTGGTCTCATCCCTGTTGGTCTCATCCCTGTTGGTCTCAGTCCTGTTGGTCTCAGCCCTGTTGGTCTCAGCCCTGTTGGTCTCAGCCCTGTTGGTCTCATCCCTGTTGGTCTCAGCCCTGTTGGTCTCAGCCCTGTTGGTCTCAGCCCTGTTGGTCTCATCCCTGTTGGTCTCAGCCCTGTTGGTCTCAGTCCTGTTGGTCTCAGCCCTGTTGGTCTCAGTCCTGTTGGTCTCAGTCCTGTTGGTCTCAGTCCTGTTGGTCTCATCCCTGTTGGTCTCAGTCCTGTTGGTCTCATCCCTGTTGGTCTCATCCCTGTTGGTCTCAGCCCTGTTGGTCTCAGCTCTGTTGGTCTCAGTCCTGTTGGTCTCAGCCCTGTTGGTCTCATCCCTGTTGGTCTCAGTCCTGTTGGTTTCAGTCCTGTTGGTTTCAGTCCTGTTGGTCTCAGCCCTGGTGGTCTCAGTCCTGTTGGTCTCAGCCCTGTTGGTCTCAGCCCTGTTGGTCTCATCCCTGTTGGTTTCAGTCCTGTTGGTCTCAGCCCTGGTGGTCTCAGTCCTGTTGGTCTCAGCCCTGTTGGTCTCAGCCCTGTTGGTCTCAGCCCTGATGGTCTCATCCCTGTTGGTTTCAGTCCTGTTGGTCTCAGCCCTGGTGGTCTCAGTCCTGTTGGTCTCATCCCTGTTGGTCTCAGTCCTGTTGGTCTCAGCCCTGTTGGTCTCATCCCTGTTGGTCTCAGCCCTGTTGGTCTCAGCCCTGGTGGTCTCAGTCCTGTTGGTCTCATCCCTGTTGGTCTCAGCCCTGTTGGTCTCAGTCATGTTGGTCTCATCCCTGTTGGTCTCAGCCCTGTTGGTCCTGTTGGTCTCATCCCTGTTGGTCTCAGCCCTGTTGGTCTCATCCCTGTTGGTCTCAGTCCTGTTGGTCTCATCCCTGTTGGTCTCAGTCCTGTTGGTTTCAGCCCTGTTGGTCTCATCCCTGCTGGTCTCAGTCCTGTTGGTCT
This sequence comes from Salvelinus alpinus, assembly GCF_045679555.1. NCBI lineage: Eukaryota > Metazoa > Chordata > Actinopteri > Salmoniformes > Salmonidae > Salvelinus > Salvelinus alpinus. Next base: position 3,868,417 of record NC_092088.1, read on the forward strand.
CATCCCTGTTGGTCTCAGTCCTGTTGATCTCAGCCCTGTTGGTCTCAGCCCTGTTGGTCTCAGCCCTGTTGGTCTCATCCCTGTTGGTCTCAGTCCTGTTGGTTTCAGCCCTGTTGGTCTCATCCCTGCTGGTCTCAGTCCTGTTGGTCTCATCCCTGTTGGTCTCAGCCCTGTTGGTCTCAGTCCTGTTGGTCTCAGCCCTGTTGGTCTCAGCCCTGCTGGTGTCAGTCATGTTGGTCTCAGTCCTGTTGGTCTCATCCCTGTTGGTCTCATCCCTGTTGGTCTCAGTCCTGTTGGTCTCAGTCCTGTTGGTCTCATCCCTGTTGGTCTCATCCCTGTTGGTCTCATCCCTGTTGGTCTCATCCCTGCTGGTCTCAGTCATGTTGGTCTCAGTCCTGTTGGTCTCAGCCCTGTTGGTCTCATCCCTGTTGGTCTCATCCCTGCTGGTCTCAGTCATGTTGGTCTCAGCCCTGTTGGTCTCATCCCTGCTGGTCTCAGTCATGTTGGTCTCATCCCTGTTGGTCTCATCCCTGTTGGTCTCATCCCTGTTGGTCTCAGAAACCTGCTCTTCATTTAAGATCTAGATGCCTTCACCATGTTCCCCAACCCCAACCCTGATAGAACTAACCCTACCCCCAACCCCGACCCCAACCCTAACCCTAACCCCAACCCCAACCCTAACCCCCAACTCTAACCCCAAACCCCCAACCCTAACCCTAACCCTAACCCTAACCCTAACCCTAACCCTAACCCTAACCCCAACCCCAACCCTTACCCCCAACTCTAACCCCAAACCCTGACCCCAACCCTAACCCTAACCCTTACCCTAACCCCAACCCTAACGCTAACCCTAACCCTAACCCTAACCCTAACCCTAACCCTAAACCCTAACCCTAACCCTAACCCTAACCCTATCTAACCCTAACCCTAACCCTAACCCTAACCCTAACCCTAACCCTAACCCTAACCCTAACCCCAACCCCAACCCCAACCCTAACTCCGACCCCAACCCCAAACCCCCAACCCTAACCCTAACCCCCAACTCTAACCCCAACCCCGACCCCAACCCCAACCCCAACCCTAACCCTAACCCTAACCCTAACCCCAACCCTAACCCTAACGACCCTAACCCTAACCCTAACCCTAACCCCAACCCTAACCCCAACCCTAACCCTAACCCTAACCCTAACCCTAACCCTAACCCTAACCCTAACCCTAACCCTAACCCTAACCCTAACCCTAACCCTAACCCTAACCCTAACCCTAACCCTAACCCCGACCCTAACCCTAACCCTAACCCTAACCCTAACCCTAACCCTAACCCTAACCCTAACCCTAACCCTAACCCTAACCCTAACCCTAACCCTAACCCTAACCCTAACCCTAACCCTAACCCTAACCCTAACCCCGACCCTAACCCCAACCCCAAACCCCCAACCCTAACCCTAACCCCCAACTCTAACCCCAACCCCGACCCCGACCCCAACCCCAACCCCAACCCTAACTCCGACCCCGACCCTAACCCTAACCCTAACCCTAACCCTAACCCTAACCCTAACCCTAACCCTAACCCTAACCCTAACCCTAACCCTAAACCCTAACCCTAACCCTAACCCTAACCCTAACCCTAACCCTAACCCTAACCCTAACCCTAACCCTAACCCTAACCCTAACCCTAACCCTAACCCTAACCCTAACCCTAACCCTAACCCCTAAACCCTAACCCTAACCCCGACCCCAACCCTAACCCTAACCCTAACCCTAACCCTAACCCTAACCCTAACCCTAACCCTAACCCTAACCCTAACCCTAACCCTAACCCTAACCCTAACCCTAACCCTAACCCTAACCCTAACCCTAACCCTAACCCTAACCCCAACCCCAACCCTAACCCTAACCCTAACCCTAACCCTAACCCTAACCCTAACCCTAACCCTAACCCTAACCCTAACCCTAACCCTAACCCTAACCCCAACCCTGATAGAACTAACCCTACCCCCAACCCTAACCCTAACCCCAACCCTGATAGAACTAACCCTACCCCTAACCCCAACCCCAACCCCAACCCTGACCCCGACCCCGACCCCAACCCCAACCCTAACCCCGACCCCAACCCTAACCCCAACCCCAACCCTATAGAACAGATGAGTCCAAGCACTATAATCTGCAGCTCAATGTCCTGAACTGTAGATGCCAGTTGAGGTCGTGTCTTGTCATGGGTCCATAAAGAGCTTGGTTTGGTTTGTGCATTGAGGCGTGTGTATTGATAGGAGGACTGCGATGCATTAAAACAAATCTCTAAGCTTTACAAAACACCCGGACCACATGGTGATGGAGAATTCTTGTTTTCTTTACAAAAACAAAATTCATGAGCAAAATAAAGGGATTGATTAAAAAAAGGTTTGATCCAAAAATAAAGATTTTGATCAGCCACACCATACAGTATGTGACTGGTCTCATATTGTATGTATGAAAACAATCACATCTTTATCTTATAGGGTTGCACATTTCCAGTAATTTTCCCAGAATTCCCAGGGTTTTCCCAGAAATCTCGGTTGGAAGATAAACGGAATCAGAAAGGAATAAGAAATGTCAAATTCCAACCAACGATTTCAAAGACAGAAAATGAAAAAGAAACTTACGATATTGTCCAAAGTTGTAATACCAGCGTTCAAGCTCTGAGATATCAGGCCTGGGGTCCCGGGCTACACAGGAAAGGGTTTTTACATTACGTTAACTATAATGTTAGTATCACCACCTTGGGCATCATACTGGCTCAGGATGCACACATTTTCCATGCTTATGATTGGTCAGATCTGTGACTAAACCAATCACAGACCAGGAAAGAGAAGAACCTTTTACCTGGGTCATCTTCATTAGGACACATCGTAGCAAAACAAATATAAGTGTTTCTTAATGGACAAAGGAAGGGCAGGTTGTCCCTCCTTGTTTCAGTCCAATTTTCTATGCTTTGGTGCCTAGTGAATATGACCCAGACTTATTCCCATATGTCTAGAGTCTTTAATGTAAACCATGCCATACGTCCTTCATGTACCAGTGTTCTCATGTGGTAGACACATGGCATCTGGAGAGATATTGGCATGGAATATACTTACAGTGGAACCATAGTAAACACATGCTCTACATAATACCTGAGTATATCAGTCAACATACCTGTATGGATTGATCTTTACATGCTACCTACACTGATATGAACAGATGTAGATATGTAGTCCCTGGTCCCTACACACAAGTTGTACAACTAATGTACAACGCATTTTTACGATTGTGACACAACTGAGATTTTTTTTGTTTGTTGTTGCACAAAAGTAATTACACAAGCATTGTGGAGAAGGCACTCAGCGGTTGTTTAAACATTTTCTACTCTCTGTTGTATCACAATAATATAAATTGTATCACAACTATTGAGCTAAATGTGTTGTACATCAGTTGTACGGGTGCAGTGGTGCAGTACCGTGCTGCGCTGAGAGGGGGCAGTAGAGGACGCCTGTTTTGTTGTAGCACAGTACTGCCGCTGTGACTGGTAAGGTGGTGGGTTACCTGACTTACCTGTCATCTCTGGCGCTGTCTCCGCCTCGCTCCATGTGTAGCCTGAATCTGGAGCTGCTTGACTTACGTCTGAATGTACAGCAGAGAGGGTTAGGGGAAGCAAACATTATATTAGTAGAGGTCTGCTAGCTAAGACGGTTGATAAGAGTTGGGCTTAGTTCCATTTCAGTTCTGAATTCCAATATATTTGAAATACATTGGACACAGGAGATTATAGACTAGTGACATGTATTGAAATGGGTCTTGACCACTACTCTGGTATACAGTACCCGTCAAAAGTTTGGACACCTACTCATTCCAGGGTTTTTCTTTATTTGTTACACTTTTTTGGTTACTACATGATTCCATATGTGTTATTTCATAGTTTTGATGTCTTCGCTATTATTCTACAATGTAGAAAATAGTAAAAAATAAAGATAAACCATTGAATGAGTAGGTGTGTCCAAACTTTTGACTGGAAGTGTGGTAAAAGCCAACACACAGAATACAACAACTAGATGGGTTGATACTGTGAAACGTTTTACAACGGTGTATTATTAAGATACTTTAATCAAGTTAGTTTAAGATTTACACTATGCTTTGATTATGATTTTTTTTAGCAGAACCTTTAACTAGATTGGTTTTGTATTGTTTCGTGTATTTACTGGTTGTTATGATGTATTTATGATCTGTTAAAGTATTCTTATTTAGAAGGAATGATTTTCCTCGTCTTTAGTACCTGTTGGCCGTCTCGCTCCAGGGTACCAATCAGGTCGTGCGAAGGAAGGGGGCGGCCTATCCCTACGAGTCAAAGCTGAGAGGGGGAGGGACAAGATTAGAATGTTGCGTTCATGATGGACAAGCAGATATGTTGTGATGTCATCACTCAATCTGACCAGTGCACCATGTGTTCTCTATAAAACAATAAAAAGCAGCTTTATTAGTGAGGTATGCACATGTTGCTCAATACTCATATAGGGCCAGTTCAAAAAATAGATTTTAAACTAGGAGAAGAGTAGGCTAAATCTGTGTCTGGGGAACCGGCCCATTGTGTACATGGTACCAATGTAATATAATAGAGTTGAAGGCTGTTTTGTGATATATAACACAAGGTTGTTTTGTGATATATAACTCCAGGTTGAAGCCTGTTTTGTGATATATAACACGAGGTTGTTTTGTGATATGTAACACTAGGTTGAAGGCTGTTTTGTGATATGTAACATGAGGTCGTTGTGTGATGTGTTACATATCACAAAACAACCTGGTGTTACATATCACAAAACAACCTGGTGTTACATAAGTGAGTAACCTCACACTCAACGTCAACAAAACGAAGGAGATGATCGCGGACTTCAGGAAACAGCAGAGGGAGCAGCCCCCTATCCACATCGACGGGACAGTAGTGGAGAAGGTGGAACGTTTTAAGTTCCTCGGCGTACACATCACGGACAAACTGAAATGGTCCACCCACACAGACAGCGTTGTGAATAAGGCGCAAGTAGGCAGAAGAAATTTGTCTTGTCACCGAAAACACTCACAAACTTCTACAGATGCACAATTGTTTTGAATCACCGCCTGGTACGGCAACTGCTCCGCCCACAACCGTAAGGCTCTCCAGAGGGTAGTGAGGTCTGCACAACGCATCACCGGGTGCAAACTACCTGCCCTCCAGGACACCTACACCACCCAATGTCACAGGAAGGCCAAAAAGATCATCAAGGACAACAACCACCCGAGCCACTGCTTGTTCACCCTGCTATCATCCAGAAGGCGAGGTCAGTACAGGTGCATCAAAGCTGGGACCGAGAGACTGAAAAACAGCTTCTATCTCAAGGCCATCAGACTGATAACTCTAGGTTGAATGTTGTTTTGTGATATATAACACTAAGTTGAAGGTTTTTTTGTAATGTATAAACTAGGTTGAATATTGTTTTGTGGTATATAACAGTAAGTTGAAGGATGATATGTGACATATATTGATGTGTGTGTGTATTGATGTGTGTTTGTATTTATGTGGGTGTATTGATGTGTGTTTGTATTTATGTGGGTGTATTGATGATGTGTGTGTGTATTAATGTGTGTTGATGTGTTTGTGTGGGTGTATTGGCGTGTGTATTGATGTGTGTGTGTGGGTGTGGGTGTGTGTATTGATGTGTGTGTGTGTGTGTGTGTGTATTGATGTGTGTGTGTGTATTGATGTGTGTGTGTGTGTGTGCGTGTGTGTGTATTGATGTGTGTGTGTGTATTGATGTGTGTGTGTGTATTGATGTGTGTGTGTATTGATGTGTGGGTGTGTGTGTGTGTGTATTGATGTGTGTGTGTGTGTGTGTGTGTGTGTGTGTGTATTGATGTGTGTGTGTGTGTGTGCGTGTGTGTGTGTGTATTGATGTGTGTGTGTGTATTGATATGTGTGTGTGTATTGATGTGTGTGTGTGTATTGATGTGTGTGTGTATTGATGTGTGTGTGTGTGTGTGTGTGTGTGTGTGTGTGTGTATTGATGTGTGTGTGTATTGATGTGTGTGTGTATTGATGTGTGTATTGATGTGTGTATTGGTGTGTGTATTGATGTGTGTGTGTAATGTGTGTGTGTGTGTGTGTGTGTAATGTGTGTGTGTAATGTGTGTGTGTGTGTGTGTGTAATGTGTGTGTGTAATGTGTGTGTGTAATGTGTGTGTGTAATGTGCGGGGCTCATTAGAAGAAGAGAGGGGTCCCAGCGATTCTATCAGTTTGATTCATCAATACAAACTCACTGTAAGTAACTGCACTCAGATATATTAACAGGATTCCTCAAAGGTTTTGACTAATGACAGCAAGGTTGCTGTACACACTTACTGGGGTTGTTCTGTTGCTGCTGCTGGTTCCTCTCTGCTGGAACCATCTGTACAACTCTGTTGAAAGCTGCTTAGCAACGGGAAACAGACGCAGAGAGAGAGAGAGAGAGAGAGAAGTGGATGAAGGATACAGGGAGGGAAGTTTATTATCTATTTCACTAGCTTTGACAATGTTAATATACACTACCGTTCAAAAGTTTGGGGTCACTTTGAAATATCCTTGTTTTTGAAAGAAAAGCACTTTTTTTTGGTCCATTAAAATAACATCAAATTGATCAGAAATACAGTGTAGACATTGTTAATGTTGTAAATGACTATTGTAGCTGGAAACAGCTACATAGGCGTACAGAGGCCCATTATCAGCAACCATCACTCCTGTGTTCCAATGGCACGTTGTGTTAGCTAATCCAAGTTGATCATTTGAATTGATCATTAGAAAACCCTTTTGCAATTATGTTAGCACAGCTGAAAACTGTTGTCCTATAAAACTGGCCTTCTTAGACTAGTTGAGTATCTGGAGCATCAGCATATGTAGGTTCGATTACAGGCTCAAAATGGCTAGAAACAAATAACTTTCTTCTGAAACTCGTCAGTCTATTCTTGTTCCGAGAAATTAAGGCTATTCCATGAGAGAAATTGCCAAGAAACTGAAGATCTCGTATAACGCTGTGTACTACTCCCTTCACAGAACAGCGCAAACTGGCTCTAACCAGAATAGAACGAGGAGAGGGAACAAGAATAGACTGACGAGACTGACGAGTTTCTAGCCATTTTGAGCCTGTAATCAGGCCCCAACCTAATAACCTCATAACCCAGGGAGGCCCCTACCTATAACCCAGGGAGGCCCCTACCTATAACCTCATAACCCAGGGAGGCCCCTACCTATAACCCAGGGAGGCCCCTACCTATAACCCAGGGAGGCCCCTACCTATAACCCAGGGAGGCCCCTACCTATAACCCAGGGAGGCCCCTACCTATAACCCAGGGAGGCCCCTACCTATAACCCAGGGAGGCCCCTACCTATAACCCAGGGAGGCCCCTACCTATAACCCAGGGAGGCCCCTACCTAATAACCTCATAACCCAGGGAGGCCCCTACCTATAACCCAGGGAGGCCCCTACCTATAACTCAGGGAGGCCCCTACCTATAACCCAGGGAGGCCCCTACCTATAACCCAGGGAGGCCCTTATCTATAACCCAGGGAGGCCGCTACCTATAACCCAGGGAGGCCGCTACCTATAACCCAGGGAGGCCCCTACCTATAACCCAGGGAGGCCCCTACCTATAACCCAGGAAGGCCCCTACCTATAACCCAGGGAGGCCCCTACATATAAATTGGAAGGCCCCTACCTATAACCCAGGGAGGCCACTACCTATAACCCAGGGAGGCCCCTACCTATAACCCAGGGAGGCCCCTACCTATAACCCAGGGAGGCCCCTACCTATAACCAAGGGAGGCCCCTACCTATAACCCACGAAGGCCCCACCTATAACCCAGGGAGGCCCCTACCTATAACTTCATAACCCAGGGAGGCCCCTACCAAATAACCTCATAACCCAGGGAGGCCCCTATCTATAACCTCATAACCCAGGGGGGGCCCTACCTATAACCCAGGGAGGCCCTACCTATAACCTCATAACCCAGGGAGGCCCCTACCTATAACCTCATAACCCAGGGAGGCCCCTACCTAATAACCTCATAACCCAGGGAGGCCCTACCTATAACCCAGGGATGCCCCTACCAAATAACCTCATAACCCAGGGAGGCCCCTACCAAATAACCTCATAACACAGGGAGGCCCCTACCTATAACCTCATAACCCAGGGAGGCCCCTACCTATAACCTCATAACCCAGGGAGACCCCTACCTATAACCCAGGGAGACCCCTACCTATAACCCAGGGAGGCCCCTACCTATAACCCAGGGAGGCCCCTACCTAATAACCCAGGGAGGCCCCTACCTATGACCCAGGGAGGCCCCTACCTAATAACCCAGGGAGGCCCCTACCTATAACCCAGGGAGGCCCCTATCTATAACCTCATAACCCAGGGAGGCCCCTACCTATAACCCAGGGAGGCCCCTACCTAATAACCCAGGGAGGCCCCTACCTATAACCCAGGAAGGCCCCTACCTAATAACCCAGGGAGGCCCCTACCTAATAACCCAGGGAGGCCCCTACCTAATAACCCAGGGAGACCCCTACCTATAACCCAGGGAGGCCCCTACCTATAACCCAGGGAGGCCCCTACCTATAACCCAGGGAGGCCCCTATCTATAACCTCATAACTCAGGGGGGCCCCTACCTATAACCCAGGGAGGCCCCTACCTATAACCTCATAACTCAGGGAGGCCCCTACCAAATAACCTCATAACTCAGGGGGGCCCCTACCTAATAACCCAGGGAGGCCCCTATCTATAACCTCATAACCAAGGGAGGCCCCTACCTATAACCTAATAACCCAGGGAGGCCCCTACCTAATAACCTAATAACCCAGGGAGGCCCCTACCTAATAACCTCATAACCAAGGGAGGCCCCTACCTAATAACCCAGGGAGGCCCCTACCTAATAACCCAGGAAGGCCCCTACCTAATAACCTTATAACCCAGGGAGGCCCCTACCTATAACCCAGGGAGGCCCCTACCTATAACCCAGGGAGGCCCCTACCTATAACCTCATAACCCAGGGGGGCCCCTACCTATAACCCAGGGAGACCCCTACCTAATAACCTCATAACCCAGGGAGGCCCCTACCTATAACCTCATAACCCAGGGGGGGCCCTACCTATAACCCAGGGAGACCCCTACCTATAACCTCATAACCCAGGGAGACCCCTACCTAATAACCTCATAACCAAGGGAGGCCCCTACCTAATAACCCAGGGAAGCCCCTACCTATAACCTAGGGAGGCCCCTAACTATAACCCAGGGAGGCCCCTACCTATAACCTCATAACCCAGGGAGGCCCCTACCTAATAACCTCATAACCAAGGGAGGCCCCTACCTATAACCCAGGGATGCCCCTACCTATAATCCAGGGAGGCCCCTACCTATAACCTCATAACCCAGGGAGGCCCTACCTATAACCCAGGGAGGCCCCTACCTAATAACCCAGGGAGGCCCCTACCTATAACCTCATAACCCAGGGAGGCCCCTACCTAATAACCTCATAACCCAGGGAGGCCCCTACCTAATAACCTCATAACCCAGGGAGGCCCTACCTATAACCCAGGGAGGCCCCTACCTAATAACCCAGGGAGGCCCCTACCTATAACCCAGGGAGGCCCCTACCTAATAACCCAGGGAGGCCCCTACCTATAACCCAGGGAGGCCCCTAAATATAACCCAGGGAGGCCCCTACCTATAACCCAGGGAGGCCCCTACCTATAACCCAGGGAGGCCCCTACCTATAACCCAGGGAGGCCCCTACCTAATAACCCAGGGAGGCCCCTAAATATAACCCAGGGAGGCCCCTACCTATAACCCAGGGAGGCCCCTACCTATAACCCAGGGAGGCCCCTACCTAATAACCCAGGGAGGCCCCTACCTAATAACCTAAAATCATAACCCAGGGAGGCCCCTACCTAATAACCTCATAACCCAGGGAGGCCCCTACCTATAACCTCATAACCCAGGGAGGCCCCTACCTATAACCCAGGGAGGCCCCTAAATATAACCCAGGGAGGCCCCTACCTATAACCCAGGGAGGCCCCTACCTATAACCCAGGGAGGCCCCTACCTATAACCCAGGGAGGCCCCTACCTAATAACCCAGGGAGGCCCCTACCTAATAACCCAGGGAGGCCCCTACCTATAACCCAGGGAGGCCCCTACCTATAACCCAGGGAGGCCCCTACCTAATAACCCAGGGAGGCCCCTACCTAATAACCCAGGGAGGCCCCTACCTAATAACCTCATAACCCAGGGAGGCCCCTACTTAATAACCTAATAACCCAGTGAGGCCCCTTCCTAATAACCCAGGGAGACCCCTACCTAATAACCCAGGGAGACCCCTACCTAATAACCCAGGGAGGCCCCTACCTATAACCCAGGGAGGCCCCTACCTATAACCTCATAACTCAGGGAGGCCCCTACCTAATAACCTCATAACCCAGGGAGGCCCCTACCTAATAACCCAGGGAGACCCCTACCAAATAACCTCATAACCCAGGGAGGCCCCTACCTAATAACCCAGGGAGGCCCCTACCTAATAACCCAGGGAGGCCCCTACCTAATAACCCAGGGAAGCCTCTACCTAATAACCTCATAACCCAGGGAGGCCCCTACCTATAACCCAGGGAGGCCCCTACCAAATAACCTCATAACCCAGGGAGGCCCCTACCTAATAACCTCATAACCAAAGGAGGCCCCTACCTAATAACCCAGGGAGACCCCTACCTAATAACCTCATAACCCAGGGAGGCCCCTACCGATAACCTCATAACCCAGGGAGGCCCCTACCTATAACCCAGGGAGGCCCCTACCTATAACCCAGGGAGGCCCCTACCGATAACCTCATAACCCAGGGAGGCCCCTACATATAACCCAGGGAGGCCCCTACCTATAACCCAGGGAGACCCCTACCTAATAACCTCATAACCCAGGGAGGCCCCTACCTATAATCCAGGGAGGCCCCTACCTATAATCCAGGGAGGCCCCTACCTAATAACCTCATAACCCAGGGAGGCCCCTACCTAATAACCTCATAACCCAGGGAGGCCCCTACCTAATAACCTCATAACCCAGGGAGGCCCCTACCTATAACCCAGGGAGGCCACTACCTATAACCCAGGGAGGCCCCTACCTAATAACCTCATAACCCAGGGAGGCCCCTACCTAATAACCTCATAACCCAGGGAGGCCCCTACCTATAACCTCATAACCCAGGGAGGCCACTACCTATAACCCAGGGAGGCCCCTACCTATAACCCAGGGAGGCCCCTACCTAATAACCTCATAACCCAGGGAGGCCCCTACCTATAACCCAGGGAGGCCCCTACCTATAACCCAGGGAGGCCCCTACCTATAACCCAGGGAGGCCCCTACCTATAACCCAGGGAGGCCCCTACCTATAACCCAGGGAGGCCCCTACCTATAACCCAGGGAGGCCCCTACCTATAACCCAGGGAGGCCCCTACCTATAACCCAGGGAGGCCCCTACCTATAACCCAGGGAGGCCCCTACCTAATAACCTCATAACCCAGGGAGGCCCCTACCTAATAACCTCATAACCAAGGGAGGCCCCTACCTAATAACCCAGGGAGGCCCCTACCTATAACCTCATAACCCAGGGAGGCCCCTACCTATAACCTCATAACCCAGGGAGACCCCTACCTAATAACCTCATAACCAAGGGAGGCCCCTACCTAATAACCCAGGGAAGCCCCTACCTATAACCTAGGGAGGCCCCTACCTATAACCCAGGGAGGCCCCTACCTATAACCTCATAACCCAGGGAGGCCCCTACCTAATAACCTCATAACCAAGCGAGGCCCCTACCTATAACCCAGGGATGCCCCTACCTATAATCCAGGGAGGCCCCTACCTATAACCTCATAACCCAGGGAGGCCCTACCTATAACCCAGGGAGGCCCCTACCTAATAACCCAGGGAGGCCCCTACCTATAACCTCATAACCCAGGGAGGCCCCTACCTAATAACCTCATAACCCAGGGAGGCCCCTACCTAATAACCTCATAACCCAGGGAGGCCCTACCTATAACCCAGGGAGGCCCCTACCTAATAACCCAGGGAGGCCCCTACCTATAACCCAGGGAGGCCCCTACCTAATAACCCAGGGAGGCCCCTACCTAATAACCCAGGGAGGCCCCTACCTATAACCCAGGGAGGCCCCTACCTATAACCCAGGGAGGCCCCTACCTATAACCCAGGGAGGCCCCTACCTATAACCCAGGGAGGCCCCTACCTATAACCCAGGGAGGCCCCTACCTAATAACCCAGGGAGGCCCCTAAATATAACCCAGGGAGGCCCCTACCTATAACCCAGGGAGGCCCCTACCTATAACCCAGGGAGGCCCCTACATAATAACCCAGGGAGGCCCCTACCTAATAACCCAGGGAGGCCCCTACCTAATAACCCAGGGAGGCCCCTACCTAATAACCTCATAACCCAGGGAGGCCCCTACTTAATAACCTAATAACCCAGTGAGGCCCCTACCTAATAACCCAGGGAGACCCCTACCTAATAACCCAGGGAGACCCCTACCTAATAACCCAGGGAGGCCCCTACCTATAACCCAGGGAGGCCCCTACCTATAACCTCATAACTCAGGGAGGCCCCTACCTAATAACCTCATAACCCAGGGAGGCCCCTACCTAATAACCCAGGGAGACCCCTACCAAATAACCCAGGGAGGCCCCTACCTAATAACCCAGGGAGGCCTCTACCTAATAACCTCATAACCCAGGGAGGCCCCTACCTATAACCCAGGGAGGCCCCTACCAAATAACCTCATAACCCAGGGAGGCCCCTACCTAATAACCTCATAACCAAGGGAGGCCCCTACCTAATAACCCAGGGAGACCCCTACCTAATAACCTCATAACCCAGGGAGGCCCCTACCGATAACCTCATAACCCAGGGAGGCCCCTACCTATAACCCAGGGAGGCCCCTACCTATAACCCAGGGAGGCCCCTACCGATAACCTCATAACCCAGGGAGGCCCCTACCTATAACCCAGGGAGGCCCCTACCTATAACCCAGGGAGACCCCTACCTAATAACCTCATAACCCAGGGAGGGCCCTACCTATAATCCAGGGAGGCCCCTACCTATAATCCAGGGAGGCCCCTACCTAATAACCTCATAACCCAGGGAGGCCCCTACCTAATAACCTCATAACCCAGGGAGGCCCCTACCTAATAACCTCATAACCCAGGGAGGCCCCTACCTATAACCCAGGGAGGCCCCTACCTAATAACCTCATAACCCAGGGAGGCCCCTACCTAATAACCTCATAACCCAGGGAGGCCCCTACCTATAACCTCATAACCCAGGGAGGCCACTACCTATAACCCAGGGAGGCCCCTACCTATAACCCAGGGAGGCCCCTACCTAATAACCTCATAACCCAGGGAGGCCCCTACCTATAACCCAGGGAGGCCCCTACCTATAACCCAGGGAGGCCCCTACCTATAACCAGGGGAGGCCCCTACCTATAACCCAGGGAGGCCCCTACCTATAACCCAGGGAGGCCCCTACCTATAACCCAGGGAGGCCCCTACCTATAACCCAGGGAGGCCCCTACCTATAACCCAGGGAGGCCCCTACCTATAACCCAGGGAGGCCCCTACCTATAACCCAGGGAGGCCCCTACCTATAACCCACGAAGGCCCCTACCTATAACCCAGGGAGGCCCCTACCTAATAACCTCATAACCCAGGGAGGCCCCTACCTAAAACCCAGGGAGGCCCCTACCTATAACTCAGGGAGGCCCCTACCTATAACCCAGGGAGGCCCCTACCTATAACCCAGGGAGGCCCTTATCTATAACCCAGGGAGGCCGCTACCTATAACCCAGGGAGGCCGCTACCTATAACCCAGGGAGGCCCCTACCTATAACCCAGGGAGGCCCCTACCTATAACCCAGGAAGGCCCCTACCTATAACCCAGGGAGGCCCCTACATATAAATTGGAAGGCCCCTACCTATAACCCAGGGAGGCCCCTACCTATAACCCAGGGAGGCCCCTACCTAATAACCTCATAACCCAGGGAGGCCCCTACCTAATAACCTCATAACCAAGGGAGGCCCCTACCTAATAACCCAGGGAGGCCCCTACCTATAACCTCATAACCCAGGGAGGCCCCTACCTATAACCTCATAACCCAGGGAGACCCCTACCTAATAACCTCATAACCAAGGGAGGCCCCTACCTAATAACCCAGGGAAGCCCCTACCTATAACCTAGGGAGGCCCCTACCTATAACCCAGGGAGGCCCCTACCTATAACCTCATAACCCAGGGAGGCCCCTACCTAATAACCTCATAACCAAGCGAGGCCCCTACCTATAACCCAGGGATGCCCCTACCTATAATCCAGGGAGGCCCCTACCTATAACCTCATAACCCAGGGAGGCCCTACCTATAACCCAGGGAGGCCCCTACCTAATAACCCAGGGAGGCCCCTACCTATAACCTCATAACCCAGGGAGGCCCCTACCTAATAACCTCATAACCCAGGGAGGCCCCTACCTAATAACCTCATAACCCAGGGAGGCCCTACCTATAACCCAGGGAGGCCCCTACCTAATAACCCAGGGAGGCCCCTACCTATAACCCAGGGAGGCCCCTACCTAATAACCCAGGGAGGCCCCTACCTAATAACCCAGGGAGGCCCCTACCTATAACCCAGGGAGGCCCCTACCTATAACCCAGGGAGGCCCCTACCTATAACCCAGGGAGGCCCCTACCTATAACCCAGGGAGGCCCCTACCTATAACCCAGGGAGGCCCCTACCTAATAACCCAGGGAGGCCCCTAAATATAACCCAGGGAGGCCCCTACCTATAACCCAGGGAGGCCCCTACCTATAACCCAGGGAGGCCCCTACCTAATAACCCAGGGAGGCCCCTACCTAATAACCCAGGGAGGCCCCTACCTAATAACCCAGGGAGGCCCCTACCTAATAACCTCATAACCCAGGGAGGCCCCTACTTAATAACCTAATAACCCAGTGAGGCCCCTACCTAATAACCCAGGGAGACCCCTACCTAATAACCCAGGGAGACCCCTACCTAATAACCCAGGGAGGCCCCTACCTATAACCCAGGGAGGCCCCTACCTATAACCTCATAACTCAGGGAGGCCCCTACCTAATAACCTCATAACCCAGGGAGGCCCCTACCTAATAACCCAGGGAGACCCCTACCAAATAACCCAGGGAGGCCCCTACCTAATAACCCAGGGAGGCCTCTACCTAATAACCTCATAACCCAGGGAGGCCCCTACCTATAACCCAGGGAGGCCCCTACCAAATAACCTCATAACCCAGGGAGGCCCCTACCTAATAACCTCATAACCAAGGGAGGCCCCTACCTAATAACCCAGGGAGACCCCTACCTAATAACCTCATAACCCAGGGAGGCCCCTACCGATAACCTCATAACCCAGGGAGGCCCCTACCTATAACCCAGGGAGGCCCCTACCTATAACCCAGGGAGGCCCCTACCGATAACCTCATAACCCAGGGAGGCCCCTACCTATAACCCAGGGAGGCCCCTACCTATAACCCAGGGAGACCCCTACCTAATAACCTCATAACCCAGGGAGGGCCCTACCTATAATCCAGGGAGGCCCCTACCTATAATCCAGGGAGGCCCCTACCTAATAACCTCATAACCCAGGGAGGCCCCTACCTAATAACCTCATAACCCAGGGAGGCCCCTACCTAATAACCTCATAACCCAGGGAGGCCCCTACCTATAACCCAGGGAGGCCCCTACCTAATAACCTCATAACCCAGGGAGGCCCCTACCTAATAACCTCATAACCCAGGGAGGCCCCTACCTATAACCTCATAACCCAGGGAGGCCACTACCTATAACCCAGGGAGGCCCCTACCTATAACCCAGGGAGGCCCCTACCTAATAACCTCATAACCCAGGGAGGCCCCTACCTATAACCCAGGGAGGCCCCTACCTATAACCCAGGGAGGCCCCTACCTATAACCAGGGGAGGCCCCTACCTATAACCCAGGGAGGCCCCTACCTATAACCCAGGGAGGCCCCTACCTATAACCCAGGGAGGCCCCTACCTATAACCCAGGGAGGCCCCTACCTATAACCCAGGGAGGCCCCTACCTATAACCCAGGGAGGCCCCTACCTATAACCCAGGGAGGCCCCTACCTATAACCCACGAAGGCCCCTACCTATAACCCAGGGAGGCCCCTACCTAATAACCTCATAACCCAGGGAGGCCCCTACCTAAAACCCAGGGAGGCCCCTACCTATAACTCAGGGAGGCCCCTACCTATAACCCAGGGAGGCCCCTACCTATAACCCAGGGAGGCCCTTATCTATAACCCAGGGAGGCCGCTACCTATAACCCAGGGAGGCCGCTACCTATAACCCAGGGAGGCCCCTACCTATAACCCAGGGAGGCCCCTACCTATAACCCAGGAAGGCCCCTACCTATAACCCAGGGAGGCCCCTACATATAAATTGGAAGGCCCCTACCTATAACCCAGGGAGGCCACTACCTATAACCCAGGGAGGCCCCTACCTATAACCCAGGGAGGCCCCTACCTATAACCCAGGGAGGCCCCTACCTATAACCAAGGGAGGCCCCTACCTATAACCCACGAAGGCCCCACCTATAACCCAGGGAGGCCCCTACCTATAACTTCATAACCCAGGGAGGCCCCTACCAAATAACCTCATAACCCAGGGAGGCCCCTATCTATAACCTCATAACCCAGGGGGGGCCCTACCTATAACCCAGGGAGGCCCTACCTATAACCTCATAACCCAGGGAGGCCCCTACCTATAACCTCATAACCCAGGGAGGCCCCTACCTAATAACCTCATAACCCAGGGAGGCCCTACCTATAACCCAGGGAGGCCCCTACCAAATAACCTCATAACCCAGGGAGGCCCCTACCAAATAACCTCATAACACAGGGAGGCCCCTACCTATAACCTCATAACCCAGGGAGGCCCCTACCTATAACCTCATAACCCAGGGAGACCCCTACCTATAACCCAGGGAGACCCCTACCTATAACCCAGGGAGGCCCCTACCTATAACCCAGGGAGGCCCCTACCTAATAACCCAGGGAGGCCCCTACCTATAACCCAGGGAGGCCCCTACCTAATAACCCAGGGAGGCCCCTACCTATAACCCAGGGAGGCCCCTATCTATAACCTCATAACCCAGGGAGGCCCCTACCTATAACCCAGGGAGGCCCCTACCTAATAACCCAGGGAGGCCCCTACCTATAACTCAGGGAGGCCCCTACCTAATAACCCAGGGAGGCCCCTACCTAATAACCCAGGGAGGCCCCTACCTAATAACCCAGGGAGACCCCTACCTATAACCCAGGGAGGCCCCTACCTATAACCCAGGGAGGCCCCTACCTATAACCCAGGGAGGCCCCTATCTATAACCTCATAACTCAGGGGGGCCCCTACCTATAACCCAGGGAGGCCCCTACCAAATAACCTCATAACTCAGGGGGGCCCCTACCTAATAACCCAGGGAGGCCCCTACCTATAACCTCATAACCAAGGGAGGCCCCTACCTATAACCTAATAACCCAGGGAGGCCCCTACCTAATAACCTAATAACCCAGGGAGGCCCCTACCTAATAACCTCATAACCAAGGGAGGCCCCTACCTAATAACCCAGGGAGGCCCCTACCTAATAACCCAGGAAGGCCCCTACCTAATAACCTTATAACCCAGGGAGGCCCCTACCTATAACCCAGGGAGGCCCCTACCTATAACCCAGGGAGGCCCCTACCTATAACCTCATAACCCAGGGGGGCCCCTACCTATAACCCAGGGAGACCCCTACCTAATAACCTCATAACCCAGGGAGGCCCCTACCTATAACCTCATAACCCAGGGGGGGCCCTACCTATAACCCAGGGAGACCCCTACCTATAACCTCATAACCCAGGGAGACCCCTACCTAATAACCTCATAACCAAGGGAGGCCCCTACCTAATAACCCAGGGAAGCCCCTACCTATAACCTAGGGAGGCCCCTACCTATAACCCAGGGAGGCCCCTACCTATAACCTCATAACCCAGGGAGGCCCCTACCTAATAACCTCATAACCAAGGGAGGCCCCTACCTATAACCCAGGGATGCCCCTACCTATAATCCAGGGAGGCCCCTACCTATAACCTCATAACCCAGGGAGGCCCTACCTATAACCCAGGGAGGCCCCTACCTAATAACCCAGGGAGGCCCCTACCTATAACCTCATAACCCAGGGAGGCCCCTACCTAATAACCTCATAACCCAGGGAGGCCCCTACCTAATAACCTCATAACCCAGGGAGGCCCTACCTATAACCCAGGGAGGCCCCTACCTAATAACCCAGGGAGGCCCCTACCTATAACCCAGGGAGGCCCCTACCTAATAACCCAGGGAGGCCCCTACCAATAACCCAGGGAGGCCCCTAAATATAACCCAGGGAGGCCCCTACCTATAACCCAGGGAGGCCCCTACCTATAACCCAGGGAGGCCCCTACCTATAACCCAGGGAGGCCCCTACCTAATAACCCAGGGAGGCCCCTAAATATAACCCAGGGAGGCCCCTACCTATAACCCAGGGAGGCCCCTACCTATAACCCAGGGAGGCCCCTACCTAATAACCCAGGGAGGCCCCTACCTAATAACCCAGGGAGGCCCCTACCTAATAACCTCATAACCCAGGGAGGCCCCTACCTAATAACCTCATAACCCAGGGAGGCCCCTACCTATAACCTCATAACCCAGGGAGGCCCCTACCTATAACCCAGGGAGGCCCCTAAATATAACCCAGGGAGGCCCCTACCTATAACCCAGGGAGGCCCCTACCTATAACCCAGGGAGGCCCCTACCTATAACCCAGGGAGGCCCCTACCTAATAACCCAGGGAGGCCCCTAAATATAACCCAGGGAGGCCCCTACCTATAACCCAGGGAGGCCCCTACCTATAACCCAGGGAGGCCCCTACCTAATAACCCAGGGAGGCCCCTACCTAATAACCCAGGGAGGCCCCTACCTAATAACCTCATAACCCAGGGAGGCCCCTACCTAATAACCTCATAACCCAGGGAGGCCCCTACTTAATAACCTAATAACCCAGTGAGGCCCCTACCTAATAACCCAGGGAGACCCCTACCTAATAACCCAGGGAGGCCCCTACCTATAACCCAGGGAGGCCCCTACCTATAACCTCATAACTCAGGGAGGCCCCTACCTAATAACCTCATAACCCAGGGAGGCCCCTACCTAATAACCCAGGGAGACCCCTACCAAATAACCTCATAACCCAGGGAGGCCCCTACCTAATAACCCAGGGAGGCCCCTACCTAATAACCCAGGGAGGCCCCTACCTAATAACCCAGGGAAGCCTCTACCTAATAACCTCATAACCCAGGGAGGCCCCTACCTATAACCCAGGGAGGCCCCTACCAAATAACCTCATAACCCAGGGAGGCCCCTACCTAATAACCTCATAACCAAGGGAGGCCCCTACCTAATAACCCAGGGAGACCCCTACCTAATAACCTCATAACCCAGGGAGGCCCCTACCGATAACCTCATAACCCAGGGAGGCCCCTACCTATAACCCAGGGAGGCCCCTACCTATAACCCAGGGAGGCCCCTACCGATAACCTCATAACCCAGTGAGGCCCCTACCCATAACCCAGGGAGGCCCCTACCTATAACCCAGGGAGACCCCTACCTAATAACCTCATAACCCAGGGAGGCCCCTACCTATAATCCAGGGAGGCCCCTACCTATAACCCAGGGAGGCCCCTACCTAATAACCTCATAACCCAGGGAGGCCCCTACCTATAACCCAGGGAGGCCACTACCTATAACCCAGGGAGGCCCCTACCTAATAACCTCATAACCCAGGGAGGCCCCTACCTAATAACCTCATAACCCAGGGAGGCCCCTACCTATAACCTCATAACCCAGGGAGGCCACTACCTATAACCCAGGGAGGCCCCTACCTATAACCCAGGGAGGCCCCTACCTAATAACCTCATAACCCAGGGAGGCCCCTACCTATAACCCAGGGAGGCCCCTACCTATAACCAGGGGAGGCCCCTACCTATAACCCAGGGAGGCCCCTACCTATAACCCAGGGAGGCCCCTACCTATAACCCAGGGAGGCCCCTACCTATAACCCAGGGAGGCCCCTACCTATAACCCAGGGAGGCCCCTACCTATAACCCAGGGAGGCCCCTACCTATAACCCAGGGAGGCCCCTACCTAATAACCTCATAACCCAGGGAGGCCCCTACCTAATAACCTCATAACCAAGGGAGGCCCCTACCTAATAACCCAGGGAGGCCCCTACCTATAACCTCATAACCCAGGGAGGCCCCTACCTATAACCTCATAACCCAGGGAGACCCCTACCTAATAACCTCATAACCAAGGGAGGCCCCTACCTAATAACCCAGGGAAGCCCCTACCTATAACCTAGGGAGGCCCCTACCTATAACCCAGGGAGGCCCCTACCTATAACCTCATAACCCAGGGAGGCCCCTACCTAATAACCTCATAACCAAGGGAGGCCCCTACCTATAACCCAGGGATGCCCCTACCTATAATCCAGGGAGGCCCCTACCTATAACCTCATAACCCAGGGAGGCCCTACCTATAACCCAGGGAGGCCCCTACCTAATAACCCAGGGAGGCCCCTACCTATAACCTCATAACCCAGGGAGGCCCCTACCTAATAACCTCATAACCCAGGGAGGCCCCTACCTAATAACCTCATAACCCAGGGAGGCCCTACCTATAACCCAGGGAGGCCCCTACCTAATAACCCAGGGAGGCCCCTACCTATAACCCAGGGAGGCCCCTACCTAATAACCCAGGGAGGCCCCTACCTATAACCCAGGGAGGCCCCTAAATATAACCCAGGGAGGCCCCTACCTATAACCCAGGGAGGCCCCTACCTATAACCCAGGGAGGCCCCTACCTATAACCCAGGGAGGCCCCTACCTAATAACCCAGGGAGGCCCCTAAACATAACCCAGGGAGGCCCCTACCTATAACCCAGGGAGGCCCCTACCTATAACCCAGGGAGGCCCCTACCTAATAACCCAGGGAGGCCCATACCTAATAACCCAGGGAGGCCCCTACCTAATAACCTCATAACCCAGGGAGGCCCCTACTTAATAACCTAATAACCCAGTGAGGCCCCTACCTAATAACCCAGGGAGACCCCTACCTAATAACCCAGGGAGACCCCTACCTAATAACCCAGGGAGGCCCCTACCTATAACCCAGGGAGGCCCCTACCTATAACCTCATAACTCAGGGAGGCCCCTACCTAATAACCTCATAACCCAGGGAGGCCCCTACCTAATAACCCAGGGAGACCCCTACCAAATAACCTCATAACCCAGGGAGGCCCCTACCTAATAACCCAGGGAGGCCCCTACCTAATAACCCAGGGAGGCCCCTACCTAATAACCCAGGGAGGCCTCTACCTAATAACCTCATAACCCAGGGAGGCCCCTACCTATAACCCAGGGAGGCCCCTACCAAATAACCTCATAACCCAGGGAGGCCCCTACCTAATAACCTCATAACCAAGGGAGGCCCCTACCTAATAACCCAGGGAGACCCCTACCTAATAACCTCATAACCCAGGGAGGCCCCTACCGATAACCTCATAACCCAGGGAGGCCCCTACCTATAACCCAGGGAGGCCCCTACCGATAACCTCATAACCCAGGGAGGCCCCTACCTATAACCCAGGGAGGCCCCTACCTATAACCCAGGGAGACCCCTACCTAATAACCTCATAACCCAGGGAGGCCCCTACCTATAATCCAGGGAGGCCCCTACCTATAATCCAGGGAGGCCCCTACCTAATAACCTCATAACCCAGGGAGGCCCCTACCTAATAACCTCATAACCCAGGGAGGCCCCTACCTAATAACCTCATAACCCAGGGAGGCCCCTACCTATAACCCAGGGAGGCCCCTACCTAATAACCTCATAACCCAGGGAGGCCCCTACCTAATAACCTCATAACCCAGGGAGGCCCCTACCTATAACCTCATAACCCAGGGAGGCCACTACCTATAACCCAGGGAGGCCCCTACCTATAACCCAGGGAGGCCCCTACCTAATAACCTCAATAACCAAGGGAGGCCCCTACCTATAACCCAGGGATGCCCCTACCTATAATCCAGGGAGGCCCCTACCTATAACCTCATAACCCAGGGAGGCCCTACCTATAACCCAGGGAGGCCCCTACCTAATAACCCAGGGAGGCCCCTACCTATAACCTCATAACCCAGGGAGGCCCCTACCTAATAACCTCATAACCCAGGGAGGCCCCTACCTAATAACCTCATAACCCAGGGAGGCCCTACCTATAACCCAGGGAGGCCCCTACCTAATAACCCAGGGAGGCCCCTACCTATAACCCAGGGAGGCCCCTACCTAATAACCCAGGGAGGCCCCTACCTATAACCCAGGGAGGCCCCTAAATATAACCCAGGGAGGCCCCTACCTATAACCCAGGGAGGCCCCTACCTATAACCCAGGGAGGCCCCTACCTATAACCCAGGGAGGCCCCTACCTAATAACCCAGGGAGGCCCCTAAATATAACCCAGGGAGGCCCCTACCTATAACCCAGGGAGGCCCCTACCTATAACCCAGGGAGGCCCCTACCTAATAACCCAGGGAGGCCCCTACCTAATAACCCAGGGAGGCCCCTACCTAATAACCTTATAACCCAGGGAGGCCCCTACCTAATAACCTCATAACCCAGGGAGGCCCCTACCTATAACCTCATAACCCAGGGAGGCCCCTACCTATAACCCAGGGAGGCCCCTAAATATAACCCAGGGAGGCCCCTACCTATAACCCAGGGAGGCCCCTACCTATAACCCAGGGAGGCCCCTACCTATAACCCAGGGAGGCCCCTACCTAATAACCCAGGGAGGCCCCTAAATATAACCCAGGGAGGCCCCTACCTATAACCCAGGGAGGCCCCTACCTATAACCCAGGGAGGCCCCTACCTAATAACCCAGGGAGGCCCCTACCTAATAACCCAGGGAGGCCCCTACCTAATAACCTCATAACCCAGGGAGGCCCCTACCTAATAACCTCATAACCCAGGGAGGCCCCTACTTAATAACCTAATAACCCAGTGAGGCCCCTACCTAATAACCCAGGGAGACCCCTACCTAATAACCCAGGGAGGCCCCTACCTATAACCCAGGGAGGCCCCTACCTATAACCTCATAACTCAGGGAGGCCCCTACCTAATAACCTCATAACCCAGGGAGGCCCCTACCTAATAACCCAGGGAGACCCCTACCAAATAACCTCATAACCCAGGGAGGCCCCTACCTAATAACCCAGGGAGGCCCCTACCTAATAACCCAGGGAGGCCCCTACCTAATAACCCAGGGAAGCCTCTACCTAATAACCTCATAACCCAGGGAGGCCCCTACCTATAACCCAGGGAGGCCCCTACCAAATAACCTCATAACCCAGGGAGGCCCCTACCTAATAACCTCATAACCAAGGGAGGCCCCTACCTAATAACCCAGGGAGACCCCTACCTAATAACCTCATAACCCAGGGAGGCCCCTACCTATAACCCAGGGAGGCCCCTACCTATAACCCAGGGAGGCCCCTACCGATAACCTCATAACCCAGGGAGGCCCCTACCCATAACCCAGGGAGGCCCCTACCTATAACCCAGGGAGACCCCTACCTAATAACCTCATAACCCAGGGAGGCCCCTACCTATAATCCAGGGAGGCCCCTAACTATAATCCAGGGAGGCCCCTACCTAATAACCTCATAACCCAGGGAGGCCCCTACCTAATAACCTCATAACCCAGGGAGGCCCCTACCTATAACCCAGGGAGGCCACTACCTATAACCCAGGGAGGCCCCTACCTAATAACCTCATAACCCAGGGAGGCCCCTACCTAATAACCTCATAACCCAGGGAGGCCCCTACCTATAACCTCATAACCCAGGGAGGCCACTACCTATAACCCAGGGAGGCCCCTACCTATAACCCAGGGAGGCCCCTACCTAATAACCTCATAACCCAGGGAGGCCCCTACCTATAACCCAGGGAGGCCCCTACCTATAACCAGGGGAGGCCCCTACCTATAACCCAGGGAGGCCCCTACCTATAACCCAGGGAGGCCCCTACCTATAACCCAGGGAGGCCCCTACCTATAACCCAGGGAGGCCCCTACCTATAACCCAGGGAGGCCCCTACCTATAACCCAGGGAGGCCCCTACCTATAACCCAGGGAGGCCCCTACCTAATAACCTCATAACCCAGGGAGGCCCCTACCTAATAACCTCATAACCAAGGGAGGCCCCTACCTAATAACCCAGGGAGGCCCCTACCTATAACCTCATAACCCAGGGAGGCCCCTACCTATAACCTCATAACCCAGGGAGACCCCTACCTAATAACCTCATAACCAAGGGAGGCCCCTACCTAATAACCCAGGGAAGCCCCTACCTATAACCTAGGGAGGCCCCTACCTATAACCCAGGGAGGCCCCTACCTATAACCTCATAACCCAGGGAGGCCCCTACCTAATAACCTCATAACCAAGGGAGGCCCCTACCTATAACCCAGGGATGCCCCTACCTATAATCCAGGGAGGCCCCTACCTATAACCTCATAACCCAGGGAGGCCCTACCTATAACCCAGGGAGGCCCCTACCTAATAACCCAGGGAGGCCCCTACCTATAACCTCATAACCCAGGGAGGCCCCTACCTAATAACCTCATAACCCAGGGAGGCCCCTACCTAATAACCTCATAACCCAGGGAGGCCCTACCTATAACCCAGGGAGGCCCCTACCTAATAACCCAGGGAGGCCCCTACCTATAACCCAGGGAGGCCCCTACCTAATAACCCAGGGAGGCCCCTACCTATAACCCAGGGAGGCCCCTAAATATAACCCAGGGAGGCCCCTACCTATAACCCAGGGAGGCCCCTACCTATAACCCAGGGAGGCCCCTACCTATAACCCAGGGAGGCCCCTACCTAATAACCCAGGGAGGCCCCTAAACATAACCCAGGGAGGCCCCTACCTATAACCCAGGGAGGCCCCTACCTAATAACCCAGGGAGGCCCCTACCTAATAACCCCAGGGAGGCCCCTACCTAATAACCCAGGGAGGCCCCTACCTAATAACCTCATAACCCAGGGAGGCCCCTACTTAATAACCTAATAACCCAGTGAGGCCCCTACCTAATAACCCAGGGAGACCCCTACCTAATAACCCAGGGAGACCCCTACCTAATAACCCAGGGAGGCCCCTACCTATAACCCAGGGAGGCCCCTACCTATAACCTCATAACTCAGGGAGGCCCCTACCTAATAACCTCATAACCCAGGGAGGCCCCTACCTAATAACCCAGGGAGACCCCTACCAAATAACCTCATAACCCAGGGAGGCCCCTACCTAATAACCCAGGGAGGCCCCTACCTAATAACCCAGGGAGGCCCCTACCTAATAACCCAGGGAGGCCTCTACCTAATAACCTCATAACCCAGGGAGGCCCCTACCTATAACCCAGGGAGGCCCCTACCAAATAACCTCATAACCCAGGGAGGCCCCTACCTAATAACCTCATAACCAAGGGAGGCCCCTACCTAATAACCCAGGGAGACCCCTACCTAATAACCTCATAACCCAGGGAGGCCCCTACCGATAACCTCATAACCCAGGGAGGCCCCTACCTATAACCCAGGGAGGCCCCTACCGATAACCTCATAACCCAGGGAGGCCCCTACCTATAACCCAGGGAGGCCCCTACCTATAACCCAGGGAGACCCCTACCTAATAACCTCATAACCCAGGGAGGCCCCTACCTATAATCCAGGGAGGCCCCTACCTATAATCCAGGGAGGCCCCTACCTAATAACCTCATAACCCAGGGAGGCCCCTACCTAATAACCTCATAACCCAGGGAGGCCCCTACCTAATAACCTCATAACCCAGGGAGGCCCCTACCTATAACCCAGGGAGGCCCCTACCTAATAACCTCATAACCCAGGGAGGCCCCTACCTAATAACCTCATAACCCAGGGAGGCCCCTACCTATAACCTCATAACCCAGGGAGGCCACTACCTATAACCCAGGGAGGCCCCTACCTATAACCCAGGGAGGCCCCTACCTAATAACCTCATAACCCAGGGAGGCCCCTACCTATAACCCAGGGAGGCCCCTACCTATAACCCAGGGAGGCCCCTACCTATAACCAGGGGAGGCCCCTACCTATAACCCAGGGAGGCCCCTACCTATAACCCAGGGAGGCCCCTACCTATAACCCAGGGAGGCCCCTACCTATAACCCAGGGAGGCCCCTACCTATAACCCAGGGAGGCCCCTACCTATAACCCACGAAGGCCCCTACCTATAACCCAGGGAGGCCCCTACCTATAACCCAGGGAGGCCCCTACCTAATAACCTCATAACCCAGGGAGGCCCCTACCTAATAACCTCATAACCAAGGGAGGCCCTACCTATAACCCAGGGAGACCCCTACCTATAACCTCATAACCCAGGGAGGCCCCTACCTATAACCTCATAACCCAGGGAGACCCCTACCTAATAACCTAATAACCCAGGGAGGCCCCTACCTAATAACCTCATAACCAAGGGAGGCCCCTACCTAATAACCCAGGGAGGCCCCTACCTAATAACCCAGGAAGGCCCCTACCTAATAACCTTATAACCCAGGGAGGCCCCTACCTATAACCCAGGGAGGCCCCTACCTATAACCCAGGGAGGCCCCTACCTATAACCTCATAACCCAGGGAGGCCCCTACCTATAACCCAGGGAGGCCCCTACCTAATAACCTCATAACCCAGGGAGGCCCCTACCCATAACCCAGGGAGACCCCAACCTAATAACCCAGGGAGGCCCCTACCTATAACCTCATAACCCAGGGAGGCCCCTACCTATAACACAGGGAGGCCACTACCTATAACCCAGGGAGGCCCCTACCTAATAACCTCATAACCCAGGGAGGCCCCTACCTATAACCTCATAACCCAGGGAGGCCCCTACCTATAACCCAGGGAGGCCCCTACCTAATAACCCAGGGAGGCCCCTACCTATAACCTCATAACCCAGGGAGGCCCCTACCTATAACCTCATAACCCAGGGAGACCCCTACCTAATAACCCAGGGAGGCCCCTACCTAATAACCCAGGGAGGCCCCTACCTATAACCCAGGGAGGCCCCTACCTATAACCCAGGGAGGCCCCTACCTAATAACCCAGGGAGGCCCCTACCTATAACCCAGGGAGGCCCCTACCTATAACCTCATAACCCAGGGAGGCCCCTACCTAATAACCTCATAACCCAGGGAGGCCCCTACCTAATAACCCAGGGAGGCCCCTACCTAATAACCCAGGGAGGCCCCTACCTATAACCCAGGGAGGCCCCTACCTATAACCCAGGGAGGCCCCTACCTATAACCCAGGGAGGCCCCTACCTATAACCTCATAACCCAGGGAGGCCCCTACCTATAACCCAGGGAGGCCCCTACCTATAACCCAGGGAGGCCCCTACCTAATAACCTCATAACCCAGGGAGGCCCCTACCTATAACCTCATAACCCAGGGAGGCCCCTACCTATAACCCAGGGAGGCCCCTACCTATAACCTCATAACCCAGGGAGGCCCCTACCTATAACCTCATAACCCAGGGAGACCCCTACCTATAACCCAGGGAGACCCCTACCTAATAACCCAGGGAGGCCCCTACCTATAACCCAGGGAGGCCCCTACCTATAACCCAGGGAGGCCCCTACCTAATAACCCAGGGAGGCCCCTACCTATAACCCAGGGAGGCCCCTACCTATAACCCAGGGAGGCCCCTACCTATAACCCAGGGAGGCCCCTACCTATAACCCAGGGAGGCCCCTACCTATAACCCAGGGAGGCCCCTACCTATAACCCAGGGAGGCCCCTACCTATAACCCACGAAGGCCCCTACCTATAACCCAGGGAGGCCCCTACCTAATAACCTCATAACCCAGGGAGGCCCCTACCTAATAACCTCATAACCAAGGGAGGCCCCTACCTAATAACCCAGGGAGGCCCCTACCTATAACCTCATAACCCAGGGAGGCCCCTACCTATAACCTCATAACCCAGGGAGACCCCTACCTAATAACCTAATAACCCAGGGAGGCCCCTACCTAATAACCTCATAACCAAGGGAGGCCCCTACCTAATAACCCAGGGAGGCCCCTACCTAATAACCCAGGAAGGCCCCTACCTAATAACCTTATAACCCAGGGAGGCCCCTACCTATAACCCAGGGAGGCCCCTACCTATAACCCAGGGAGGCCCCTACCTATAACCTCATAACCCAGGGAGGCCCCTACCTATAACCCAGGGAGGCCCCTACCTAATAACCTCATAACCCAGGGAGGCCCCTACCCATAACCCAGGGAGACCCACAGACCTAATAACCTCATAACCCAGGGAGGCCCCTACCTATAACACAGGGAGGCCACTACCTATAACCCAGGGAGGCCCCTACCTAATAACCTCATAACCCAGGGAGGCCCCTACCTATAACCTCATAACCCAGGGAGGCCCCTACCTATAACCCAGGGAGGCCCCTACCTAATAACCCAGGGAGGCCCCTACCTATAACCTCATAACCCAGGGAGGCCCCTACCTATAACCTCATAACCCAGGGAGACCCCTACCTAATAACCCAGGGAGGCCCCTACCTAATAACCCAGGGAGGCCCCTACCTATAACCCAGGGAGGCCCCTACCTATAACCCAGGGAGGCCCCTACCTAATAACCCAGGGAGGCCCCTACCTATAACCCAGGGAGGCCCCTACCTATAACCTCATAACCCAGGGAGGCCCCTACCTAATAACCTCATAACCCAGGGAGGCCCCTACCTAATAACCCAGGGAGGCCCCTACCTAATAACCCAGGGAGGCCCCTACCTATAACCCAGGGAGGCCCCTACCTATAACCCAGGGAGGCCCCTACCTATAACCCAGGGAGGCCCCTACCTATAACCCAGGGAGGCCCCTACCTATAACCTCATAACCCAGGGAGGCCCCTACCTATAACCCAGGGAGGCCCCTACCTATAACCCAGGGAGGCCCCTACCTAATAACCTCATAACCCAGGGAGGCCCCTACCTATAACCTCATAACCCAGGGAGGCCCCTACCTATAACCCATGGAGGCCCCTACCTATAACCTCATAACCCAGGGAGGCCCCTACCTATAACCTCATAACCCAGGGAGACCCCTACCTAATAACCCAGGGAGGCCCCTACCTATAACCCAGGGAGACCCCTACCTAATAACCCAGGGAGGCCCCTACCTATAACCCAGGGAGGCCCCTACCTATAACCCAGGGAGGCCCCTACCTAATAACCCAGGGAGGCCCCTACCTATAACCCAGGGAGGCCCCTACCTATAACCTCATAACCCAGGGAGGCCCCTACCTAATAACCTCATAACCAAGGGAGGCCCCTACCTAATAACCCAGGGAGGCCCCTACCTAATAACCCAGGGAGGCCCCTACCTATAACCCAGGGAGGCCCCTACCTATAACCCAGGGAGGCCCCTACCTATAACCTCATAACCCAGGGAGGCCCCTACCTATAACCCAGGGAGGCCCCTACCTATAATCCAGGGAGGCCCCTACCTATAACCTCATAACCCAGGGAGGCCCTACCTATAATCCAGGGAGGCCCCTACCTATAACCTCATAACCAAGGGAGGCCCCTACCTATAACCCAGGGAGGCCCCTACCTATAATCCAGGGAGGCCCCTACCTATAACCTCATAACCCAGGGAGGCCCTACCTATAACCCAGGGAGGCCCCTACCTATAACCCAGGGAGGCCCCTACCTAATAACCCAGGGAGGCCCCTACCTATAACCTCATAACCCCAGGGAGGCCCCTACCTAATAACCTCATAACCCAGGGAGGCCCCTACCTAATAACCTCATAACCCAGGGAGGCCCTACCTATAACCCAGGGAGGCCCCTACCTAATAACCCAGGGAGGCCCCTACCTATAACCCAGGGAGGCCCCTACCTAATAACCCAGGGAGGCCCCTACCTATAACCCAGGGAGGCCCCTAAATATAACCCAGGGAGGCCCCTACCTATAACCCAGGGAGGCCCCTACCTATAACCCAGGGAGGCCCCTACCTATAACCCAGGGAGGCCCCTACCTAATAACCCAGGGAGGCCCCTAAATATAACCCAGGGAGGCCCCTACATATAACCCAGGGAGGCCCCTACCTATAACCCAGGGAGGCCCCTACCTAATAACCCAGGGAGGCCCCTACCTAATAACCCAGGGAGGCCCCTACCTAATAACCTCATAACCCAGGGAGGCCCCTACCTAATAACCTAATAACCCAGGGAGGCCCCTACCTTATAACCCAGGGAGACCCCTACCTAATAACCCAGGGAGACCCCTACCTAATAACCCAGGGAGGCCCCTACCTATAACCCAGGGAGGCCCCTACCTATAACCTCATAACTCAGGGAGGCCCCTACCTAATAACCTCATAACCCAGGGAGGCCCCTACCTAATAACCCAGGGAGACCCCTACCAAATAACCTCATAACCCAGGGAGGCCCCTACCTAATAACCCAGGGAGGCCCCTACCTAATAACCCAGGGAGGCCCCTACCTAATAACCCAGGGAGGCCTCTACCTAATAACCTCATAACCCAGGGAGGCCCCTACCTATAACCCAGGGAGGCCCCTACCAAATAACCTCATAACCCAGGGAGGCCCCTACCTAATAACCTCATAACCAAGGGAGGCCCCTACCTAATAACCCAGGGAGACCCCTACCTAATAACCTCATAACCCAGGGAGGCCCCTACCTATAACCTCATAACCCAGGGAGGCCCCTACCTATAACCCAGGGAGGCCCCTTCCTAATAACCCAGGGAGACCCCTACCTAATAACCTCATAACCCAGGGAGGCCCCTACCTATAATCCAGGGAGGCCCCTACCTATAATCCAGGGAGGCCCCTACCTAATAACCTCATAACCCAGGGAGGCCCCTACCTAATAACCTCATAACCCAGGGAGGCCCCTACCTAATAACCTCATAACCCAGGGAGGCCACTACCTATAACCCAGGGAGGCCCCTACCTAATAACCTCATAACCCAGGGAGGCCCCTACCTAATAACCTCATAACCCAGGGAGGCCCCTACCTATAACCTCATAACCCAGGGAGGCCACTACCTATAACCCAGGGAGGCCCCTACCTATAACCCAGGGAGGCCCCTACCTAATAACCTCATAACCCAGGGAGGCCCCTACCTATAACCCAGGGAGGCCCCTACCTATAACCCAGGGAGGCCCCTACCTATAACCCAGGGAGGCCCCTACCTATAACCCAGGGAGGCCCCTACCTATAACCCAGGGAGGCCCCTACCTATAACCCAGGGAGGCCCCTACCTATAACCCAGGGAGGCCCCTACCTATAACCCAGGGAGGCCCCTACCTATAACCTCATAACCCAGGGAGACCCTACCTATAACCCAGGGAGGCCCCTACCTATAACCTCATAACCCAGGGAGGCCCCTACCTATAACCTCATAACCCAGGGAGACCCCTACCTATAACCCAGGGAGGCCCCTACCTATAACCCAGGGAGGCCCCTACCTATAACCTCATAACCCAGGGAGGCCCCTACCTAATAACCTCATAACCCAGGGAGGCCCCTACCTATAACCTCATAACCCAGGGAGGCCCCTACCTATAATCCAGGGAGGCCCCTACCTAATAACCCAGGGAGGCCCCTACCTATAACCCAGGGAGGCCCCTACCTATTACCCAGGGAGGCCCCTACCTATAACCCAGCGAGGCCCCTACCTATAACCCAGGGAGGCCCCTAACTAATAACCTCATAACCCAGGGAGGCCCCTACCTAATAACCTCATAACCCAGGGAGGCCCCTACCTAATAACCTCATAACCCAGGGAGGCCCCTACCTATAACCTCATAACCCAGGGAGGCCCCTACCTATAACCCAGGGAGGCCCCTACCTATAACCCAGGGAGGCCCCTACCTATAACCCAGCGAGGCCCCTACCTATAACCCAGGGAGGCCCCTACCTATAACCCAGGGAGGCCCCTACCTATAACCCAGGGAGGCCCCTACCTAATAACCTCATAACCCAGGGAGGCCCCTACCTAATAACCTCATAACCCAGGGAGGCCCCTACCTAATAACCTCATAACCCAGGGAGGCCCCTACCTATAACCTCATAACCCAGGGAGGCCCCTACCTATAACCCAGGGAGGCCCCTACCTAATAACCCAGGAAGGCCCCAAGGCTGAGTTACTGTAAAGGGCTTTCTAAATCAAATGACTGATTGATGTGGGGGTGTGAGAGCAGGTTTAGGGCTGGTTGTGTCCTAGCATAGGGTGAGTTGTGGGGTGTCACTCTGCTGCCTCCGGTCTCACTACCTGTGTCTAGTCTGGGGGAAGGGGAGTGTCTAGGTTGGGGTTAGGGTGGGTTGAGGGTTGAGCTCTGACCTGTCCCGGAGTGGTGGCCGGGGGCTGGTTGTCTCCTGATGGTAGGAGACCCGGCAGCCTCTGGTCTCCTTAGACCTGTAAGCAGCAATACCAGCAGAGACAACGGCAGGGACTGAATCATAGACTTAGAGATGGGGTGCTTTCCAAATAGCGCCCTATTCCCTAAGTAGTGCACTATATAGGGAATAGGGTGCCATAGGGCTCTGGTCTAAAGTAGTGTACTATACAGGGAATAGGGCTCTGGTCTAAAGTAGTGCACTATATAGGGAATAGGGCTCTGGTCTAAAGTAGTGCACTATATAGGGAATAGGGTGCCATAGGGCTCTGACCTAAAGTAGTGCACTATGTAGGGAATAGGGCTCTGACCTAAAGTAGTGCTCTATATAGGGAATAGGGTGCCATAGGGCTCTGGTCTAAAGTAGTGCACTATATAGGGAATAGGGCTCTGACCTAAAGTAGTGCACTATATAGGGAATAGGGTGCCATAGGGCTCTGACCTAAAGTAGTGCACTATGTAGGGAATAGGGCTCTGACCTAAAGTAGTGCTCTATATAGGGAATAGGGTGCCATAGGGCTCTGGTCTAAAGTAGTGCACTATATAGGGAATAGGGCTCTGACCTAAAGTAGTGCACTATACAGGGAATAGGGTGCTATTTAGGATGCGTAGTTGTATTTCTATGAAATGGACATAATGGCTTGTGCTGTCCATTCCCATAACAATGTAGCAATAACAGACCGAGAAACCTTTAGACATGTAAAATAATGAGGCTACATTCAACATCTAAAGCTGTCCTCTATGTCTCATAAAACATCCCATATTAAACATTAAGAAAACATCCCATATTAAACATTAAGAAAACATCCCATATTAAACTAGACACTGTGAAACATCCCATATTAAACTAGACACTGTGAAACATCCCATATTAAACTAGACACTGTGAAACATCCCATATAAAACTAGACACTGTGAAACATCCCATATTAAACATTAAGAAAACATCCCATATTAAACTAGACACTGTGAAACATCCCATATTAAACTAGACACTGTGAAACATCCCATATAAAACTAGACACTGTGAAACATCCCATACTAAACTAGACACTGTGAAACATCCCATATTAAACTAGACACTGTGAAACATCCCATACTAAACTAGACACTGTGAAACATCCCATATAAAACTAGACACTGTGAAACATCCCATACTAAACTAGACACTGTGAAACATCCCATATAAAACTAGACACTGTGAAACATCCCATATAAAACTAGACACTGTGAAACATCCCATATAAAACTAGACACTGTAAAACATCCCATATAAAACTAGACACTGTGAAACATCCCATATAAAACTAGACACTGTGAAACATCCCATATAAAACTAGACACTGTGAAACATCCCATATAAAACTAGACACTGTGAAACATCCCATATAAAACTAGACACTGTGAAACATCCCATACTAAACTAGACACTGTGAAACATCCCATATAAAACTAGACACTGTGAAACATCCCATATAAAACTAGACACTGTGAAACATCCCATATTAAACATTAAGAAAACATCCCATATTAAACTAGACACTGTGAAACATCCCATATTAAACTAGACACTGTGAAACATCCCATATAAAACTAGACACTGTGAAACATCCCATATTAAACATTAAGAAAACATCCCATATTAAACTAGACACTGTGAAACATCCCATATAAAACTAGACACTGTGAAACATCCCATATAAAACTAGACACTGTGAAACATCCCATACTAAACTAGACACTGTGAAACATCCCATATAAAACTAGACACTGTGAAACATCCCATATAAAACTAGACACTGTGAAACATCCCATATAAAACTAGACACTGTAAAACATCCCATATAAAACTAGACACTGTGAAACATCCCATATAAAACTAGACACTGTGAAACATCCCATATAAAACTAGACACTGTGAAACATCCCATATAAAACTAGACACTGTGAAACATCCCATATAAAACTAGACACTGTGAAACATCCCATATAAAACTAGACACTGTGAAACATCCCATATAAAACTAGACACTGTGAAACATCCCATATAAAACTAGACACTGTGAAACATCCCATATAAAACTAGACACTGTGAAACATCCCATATAAAACTAGACACTGTGAAACATCCCATATAAAACTAGACACTGTAAAACATCCCATATAAAACTAGACACTGTGAAACATCCCATATAAAACTACACACTGTGAAACATCCCGTATAAAACTAGACACTGTGAAACATCCCATATAAAACTAGACACTGTGAAACATCCCATATAAAACTAGACACTGTGAAACATCCCATATA